>NC_061510.1:208594181-208655120 GCF_022539505.1 Lolium rigidum
CGTCCTCTCCTCTCCTCTCCTCTCCCAGCCTTAACCCCCGGGCGGCGGCGCCGCGCCGCCCCGGGGCAACCCTCTCTCTGCCGCTCCGCCCCCTCCTCGTCCTCAATACCCCTCTCCACCGCTGACGAAGGTGTGGCCGGGCAAAGCCCGCGCGGTACGGCGGCAACGGGGGTCCTGGGAAGGCACAATCTTGGGGTTGGAGGGCGGCGCCCGCTTCCGTCCAACGACGATGGCGGATAGCGGCAGCGTCGGCGGATGGGCAGCAGCGGCGTGGTGCTGGGCCTAATCTGGTCACGTCGTGGCCTGGAGGGCCATGGTGGCGCGTGCCTGTCGGCCTACGTTGGTGGAGATCGATGTGCTTCCCTTTCCACATGGGATGGTCGGCGGCCTTGGGGCCCGACATGAATAATGGTGGTGGTCCTAGGATTTCTCTTGTGCGAAGATGAAGACCTTCCTCAGGCCTGTCCTTCTTGATCTGGCCGGTGTGTTGAGTTCCGGAAGGCTCTGGAGGGGAATGTAATAGTGCACCTTTTGCCTGGAGTTTGCTGGATCGGGTGGTATTCGGTCGTGCGCACCCATGCTTTTATTCCGACCATTTGGTTCTGGAGGGAGCGGCATGAAGCTCTGTTTGTTCTTACCATTAGGTGACTTTTCGGTCCAAGGTGAAGTCAAAGGCGGAGAATATCATGGAGGCCGAATTGGAGGACTAGCAATAAAAGTTCAAGTCTATGTGCTGTTGAGGGACTTGCTTGGAATTTCAGACTTCGCAGCAACAGTATGAATATGGGGCGGCAACACAGGTGAAGTTCAATCTGACCTCTCAAGGTGAAAATCTAAGCTCTGGCCTTAATTGGTTGTGGGTAGCAATATTCTTGTTGGGGCATTGTTTTGAGAGCGGAAACTGTATTTATAGTGAAAACCTAAGATCTTTGATCAGACGACGACGGTGCTTGTGAACTGTTCCCTTTTTGGAGGCATCGCTTTTGGAGAGTCTGAAGTTCAGGTGTTGCCTTGGTGGTGGATGTACTATTGTTGTAAGGGCTGAAATACTGTAGCGGGACTTTTAGTTTTAGTTTTTTTCCCTTTTTTGATTGTGTGCATCCGTACTACCATTAAGGCATTACGTTGTTGCAGAGGCTGGATGTACTTGGTATCTTCTTGATATTAATATATTTCTTTTATTGAAAAATAATGTGTGGTAAAACCACTTCAAGACGATTTTCCAAAACCTTCAAGATCAGCTTGTATTGAACTTTACAGAGGCTTACTGGTCGAACCTGTGTGATACTCTTAGGGTTTGTGATTTTTGGAATTGAAACGATTGTGGTTTCATTCCAGCCCACCGGCATACTACCACCATTCTGCACCGCGAGGACTTCCTCCTGGACTTTCGGGCCAACCATCTGCCAAAACTTCTTTATAAAATACCGCTGGCATAACATCAGGACCTGCTGCTTTGAGATCTCCAATAGAGCCCAACGCCTCCTCTTTGATCTCTGTCCCCGTGAACTCCTTGAGAGCATCTCCTTCTGATGCGGTTCGTTCGGATCGCACAACTGAAGATAGACTGCTCCCTTTGTACGCACACCCAGCCAACATGGCCGCGTGGGGAAACAACATGCAGCACCATCAACATGACACAAGAAATAGAATTACACAAACAATAACTTTGTGTAATTGAGTATTTTGATTAGCTGCTTTGACTCCAAGTTGTAACCACAAAAGATTTCAACAAAAGTTCTAATCACAGACACAAGAAAAGCCCAAGGTGAATACAAAGTTACACGACCATGTATATCACAATATTTTTTCACTAGGTACAATGAAGCAGAGCAAATAAGAACTTGGTTAGCAAACTAGGTGCTCAGAGTCAGAGGTCGCCTCTTCTCAAAACTTTAAAGCGTCAACTCTGTTCCACAAAAGACTTTGCATTTAGTCCTGGAGAAAATGGCAAAAATAAGATACATGTGATTTTTCTCTTTGCACACATAGGAATCATAAAATAAAAACTAAATGACAGGAGCAGCTCTATTTCGATGGGATCAGATTTTCAGGTTAATTTGATTTCTTTTTTTGTAAGAAAGAAGTTAGGTGAGTTCTATACCTATGATGATCCTCATTGAATTGTGGTGTTACATGTAGTAGTACATTGTTGGCACATGTTCGTAAACAAAAAAACATAACTCACCTTCGAGTATTCTAGAATTTATTGTTGGGGGTCATGTTTGTGAGTGGAGACGAAACGATCGTGTCAACAAAAACACAGTTACTGATTGTATTATATGAACTTGTCTTGATATTTATAGCATTGCTTAAGAAAACTATACACTAGCTCCTTGATATGGAGCTATTCTAGGTTCAAAAATTAGACAAGAATATGCAAATGACGTGTAAGTATTTGTAAATTCAAAACATTGATGCTTACATTTTGATAAAAAATATATAGGGAGTAGAAAAAAAAACATATACCTCATCGTTGTCATCATCGTCATCTCCCTTCTTTAGGCGAGTAGTTCCACCCTCTTTGCATATAGGTATCTTCATGTGTCCAAAGGGAGTGTTGACATCAATATTCCCCTTTATGGTGTAACCAGTGCCCTTTCCCCTTATCATATCCCACATAGCAGACCCAAAATCCTTAGGCCTGAAGCTGATTGGCAAGTTCATGGTGGTTACTTCCTGCTTCTTGATGTTCGCAGACTCTTTCATCTCAGCAGAGGCAATGCTCACATTGGAGAGCCACACCTCGTAATCCATGGAATTCAGCCCCAAGTCGAAGTCATTCTTGTTATCCAGATTCAGATGTAGAGTAGCGGTCGCCTCCTCGAAGGAAAACTGCTCAAACTTGATTTTGCTGATATCAACGTCTGGTCTGTAAGGCACCGGGATCTCACCAGTTTTCTCGAGAGGTATTGAGATCCTACCGATGACTGGGACGTCCACCTGGAGAACAACTTTAACAGTGTATGGGATGATGCTCCCAGACTTGATGTCCCCGTATGTGCTCTTGATGTCGTCGAAGATGAGCAGCACAGGGATCTTTACAGTCTCTGAACCATGGGCATGGATGGTTCCAGCGTCCGGAATTGTTCCGGAGACAAGCTTCCTCCCTTCGCTTTCAATCAGGTACTCGATGTCGACAAGAGGGATGGGCACAGGGTTTGGGTTTTCAATCAGGACATCAGCAATTAACTCTACCTGCTCAAGACTTATCTGTGGTATGTGGATTCCAGTAACGTCCGCGGTAGGCTTTCCAAAGCCAACTGCTTCTTCAATCTTTTCCCCAATGTCTTGGATGAAATCCTTTACCTTGTCAAAGAATCCTCCATTTTCTCCGTCATGGTCTGCGTCCGCTTTTTTTTCTGTCCCTTTTGGGCTATCCGAGGATGACATGCTACAGTACAGATTATAAGTTGGTTTATCAGTTGGTTTCCAGCATAAGTAAAATTTGGAGAACATGAAGGATGATCACATGATAATGCATTGAGAGGGAAAAATATATAATATCGATGGACCCGATACTTTGCGATACACAAAATTAGCTATGGCAGAACAATGAAAACCATTGCGATGGTACATCACTCGACTATGTTTCTTTAGCTGCTTGCCCTGGTTGCTCGGTTTAAAATATAAAAAAAACAATGCATCACCCATACACATTGACATTCACAGCAAGAAAATCCACGGCCCAGATCGTATTCGATTACCATGTGAAGGAACGCTGGAAGGGTACAAATGCAACAAAGAATGGAAGGAAATAAAACCACGATTACATCTAGAACAAACAGTGGCACGTATGTTACCTGGAGGTGGAGAGAGGAACGCGAGCGAAGCGTCGTTGGCGAGACGAAAAGGTGGAGAAAGTGAATGGAGAGCGGGAGCAGGTGGTGGAGGTGAGGAAGAGGAAGAGGCGTCGACGGTGGGAAAGGAATGAGGGCACGGAGTTTGCGGAGGAATTAACTGATGGCTTCGTTTCTCTCGCACTCGCGCGCATGCAGGAGATGGATCCATGGATTAACACCAGTTTTTTTCTTCTTTTAACACCAGCTTCTCGCGTTAGCCACTTGGTGAGTGTTGAGCATGACGACCGAGGATCGCGTGCACCTGACAATTTATTTCAGGAACAGATGGCGGAAATAATCAAGCACACTCTAATTACTAATACACAAGAAGAAGACTATCTTTGCTGGAAACTTACACCAACAGGTAAATGCAATTCCAGAAGTGCTTACAGAGTATGCCTTGAAAACCTGTTTGAGCACGGGGAGCCAAGACCAAGACAGGTTAGTGCTAATACTAAACTCCTCCTTCAATCTATTTGGGCAAATAGCAACATAATTCCCAGGATAAAAACTTTTGGTTGGAGGATTATTAGGAAAGCAATTTCATTGGGAGCGAGAGCCGGTAAGTATAGTAAGCACATTAGCAAATATTGCTGTAGATGTAATATGGAGGAAACAGACCAACATCTATTTTTCCTTTGTGCTTTTGCTAGAGCAGTTTGGTTCATGCATCCTTGAAATTTGAAAATTGATCAAGTAGCTTCTCCCCCTGAATCCATAACCCAAATAATTAACATGCTTCTCACTATGAATCATCCCAATGGTAGTATTGAGAATATTCTTACATTCATGTGGTGCCTATGGAAAACCAGGAATGATTGTCTATTCAATAAAAAAGAAAACACACCTTTACAGGTTCATCACATGACTAATGCTATTAAACAAAATCTAGAATTATTTGATCCAATACAGGTCGGAGTACAGGAGCCACAACTAAGAACAGAAGTACAAGAGGAGATGCTAAGTCCAGGGAATACAATTAGCACAGACTTGAGAATACAAGGAAGCAAGATCTTCTCGGATGCGACATGGAGGAAAAACAATACATCAGGTGCTCAAGAAATTCAGAAGACAGGCTTAGGTCTATACTGTCAATTTCAAAGACAAAACAGGGAAGAAACCGTCATGATCCAGGCATCGACAATCCAGCCTTCTTCTTCACTTCTTGCTCAAGCTGCTGGCCTACTCCTTGCCTCAAAAATTGCAGCAAAAATTCAAGAACAAGGAGTCACATTCCTTACTGACAATCTTGCTTTGGCGAAAGCAGTGGCAGCTCACTCAGTCACAGATAAGCAAGTGCCCTGGGAACTTAGGCAACAAATTGCAGACTACAAAAGGGCACCGGAACACATTCTTCCGAAGATATATCATATAAAGAGAAATCTGAATAGAGTAGCTCGTGAGTGTGCAAAACAGGCACTTCGACGATCTGAGTTGTTGCCTATCTTCTCTTGCCTAAATTCAGCTCACAGGAATGTAGGTACTTGTCCCATTGCTATCTCTCTACAGAACTTTGATCTTCAGGGATTTGTACTTCATGATGTACTGTGCTTATGAGCTGAATGCAAGATAAGCGTCTTTGGCGCCTGCTTTGTTCAAAAAAAAAAAAAGTACACGCCTTCCTTGTGCCCCGCGCCGGTACTTGAGCGCGATTAACAAAGGGGAATTCTTTAGTACTCCCTTTATTTCTTCCATTTCAATGAATAAGCCGCCTTCGTATATCATACTTTTTTACCAAAAAATTACTCTAAATATATAAAGATTGTTGATACAAAATTAGCACCATTAGAAAGTATTTTTCACTACGAATCCAACGATACAAATTATGTACAATATAATCAAGATTTTGTTGCTCAATTTTTAGGTCAAAGTTTATCTTAAAATACGTGTACGCCCTATTCTTTTAAACAGAGGTATCAAGAAATTTTTCATGGACTTGGTGTGAATATCACCGAGTTCACATTTTGTATACAAAATATTTTTATATGCTGAAATAAATATATCTCAACATAGGACATGGGTGAAACTCCTAGTAGGGCAAGGTAGGACAGCCGTCCTACCTTGATTTTTTGGTGACTACATCATGTTTTTTCTGAAAAATTTGACTAATCGTACGCATCGAAAATAGATTCCGTATGAGAAAATTGTGCTTGTTTCAGTGAAAACTACGCAAAATCAATTAATCCAAAAACATAGACTATTTATCTCCAAACATAGACTCATATTTTTAGTTCAATGTGAATAACATTTCTATTGCTACGGAGATTTATTATTGATTGGACCTTAGTATATATATAAGTTAATATCGAGTTATTCATTATTCATACTCGTTGATTGGAGACTTTAGAGATTTCTAGATATTTAGAAGGCATGTCATACTTTCTCCGACCGCATTATCCCTCTATTAAGATGACATTTGTTTTACCAGTGGCATCATCAACAATTGAAAGGAATTTCCCGCAACAAAGATAATCAAGACCGAGTTATGCATCGAATGGGAGATAATCAAACACATTGGTATGTTTTTTGGTGATCAGCGGGCAGCGGTGTCTGACATTGTTTTACCGTAATAAAATGAAGAGATATGCACCGTTTGATTAGATTTTGATGGTCTGGATGCATTGGATCTGCCCATGGGTTTTTTTTATATTGGTATAGATCGGTATAGGTTAGTAATGACGTTTATCTTCGGTGAGTTGCATATTCATTTTCGTATTGCACTTTTGCCAGCTTTTACAATCCTTGTGGATATAATCACTCATGTATGACATTTATATGATTTATATGTGCTAATATATGTCGACCTGTAGTGTTGCATGTGTCAAAGATAAACATTGTTAGTACCTCCATCCTAAAGTTTAAGGCTTATTTTTTAAAAAAAGTCAAACCAAGTATAGTTTTATCAAACTTTCAGAAGAATCTATCAACAGATATAATATTTTGTAAATACCATACGAAAATATATTTTATTATCTATTTAATGATATTAATTTTGTATTTTGCATGTTAATGATTTTTGGTAAAAACTTAGTTGAACTTGACATAGTTTAACTTTTTAAAAATAATATAAGATTTAAGCTTTGGGGTGGAGGTAGTATATAATAACACTACAATTTTCACATATAGGTGGTGGAAGCAAATCAACATTTTAGACCGGTTGTGTTACCGAGTGTCAAGGTTGATCCTCTTGAGCTGCATGATTCTAGACCAACCAGGTGATTAATCATATGGTTAAGAACTTAAGATTGAACTAAAATTCTGAATACTACCTTTTTTTATGACAATTATTCCTGTTTGGAAAGCTTGTTTGTTCTTTGGGGCTTGACTTAATTCAACGACAAAAGTTTACGTATGTCGCCACACTAGCCTGTACACTGCTGATATTGTGAGCGGATGGGTTCGACTATTTGCATTTCAGCAGCTGTTGCCTTGGAGTGAACGCTGATTGATTCCCTCTTAGCCATATATCTATATCCGTAAAATATACAAGAGAAAATTGAAGATATAGGTGGATATCTGTGGTGACCCGGCATACCACTGCATGGTGTAGTATGCAAGTCTGATATAACACCAATGAAACACAATTCCACTAGTATTATATCGCTCAGAGTGGTACAACAGAAATATATGCGGGTCCAAGGCATGTCTATAGAATTACAACATTGACTCTATTACATAAGATCATCACAGCCTCCTACTTTACAATGAGGTAAAACTGCAAATAACTCTAGAAGAACGACTCGTAGTCTAGTCTTATCACGAACTCTATTTGTAGAGTATTTAACTAGCTATAGAGGCTAAAAATAGATTCTAGCTAAGTAGGAGCTAGATTTAGGAAGCTAGTTCCCTTCTATGACTAAACTAGGTTTTCTTCTTGTTGGATGTGATAACTGACTCCTCTGACAGGGTCCTATCTATTGAAGTTGTTGTTGACTCATCGGCCTTCGCGTTGCACTGTAGATCCTCCTTCGATGCCTCCATATCTAAGCAGGGGATTTAAGAGTGGGATGAGTACGAGCGTACTCAACAAGTTCATTATAGGAAAGAGGTGTTTAATGCACTAGCTATAGCACTAGACCAGAAAGTCTAATACCAATGCAGGTTTTCATAACCATTTCTTCGAAAGGTTGCTTTTATTCAGAAGAACTATGTCCGTCAGCCTTCACCGGTTTACTAGAACTTCATGGAGTTCCTTTCCGGCAGCGTTCGCAGTTCCATATCCCGGAACAGGGAGTGACATGTCACGATTCATTACACTCTGCAGAGGTGTGTTGCTTTACCCATAAGAGATCTTAACCTTGGTGCCAACCGGGGGCGACCCGTCCACACTTACTTTGGTGTGAGGCCCGGTATAAGGTCATAGCCAATCATATTCCTCCGCTACCTCGCACACCCACCCTTTGTTGCATACCCCGACCCTGGGTCCTCGCCGGTCCTCTTACACCAATTAAGGATGGACCCCGACCGCGACAACAGTTCTGGGCTCTACCATAAACTCCTTCGCCGGTAGCCGCAACCCATCATAGACCGCATTACCGTGGGGAATTAGAATGGGATCCCTACCCTCCGAGTTGTTCTCGCAAGATACAACTGCTACGGTAAGCGCATCCGTTGATGTACAAGAGGTGGAAATACGATTGACTATTCCGTCCCACTCCGCATCTTATGGTTAACACGGGTATTACGGCACAAGAATCACCGGACGACATTTGTTGTTTAATCCTAGATGGATATAAACCCTTGCAATGGAACCTCCACCATATCAAAACAATCCATGGTTCCATTGCCCACCACTTAGTCATATTCATAGTTATGAAAATAGTGGTTTTGCTTTTCATGCGATAGTGATAAACATAGTACTTTGTAAGTAATTTGGTAAAAATACTCAAATGACATGAGCAAGTGATGAACTTGCCTTTCTTGACTGCAAGATTATGTAGACAAGGTCTTCGATACGCAATAACTCCAAATTCTGAAATAGCATCATCGTCCGGTAAGGACGATGTTTAAAAGATTGGCAAGGATGCAATAGTGCATAAGTATGAGATGCAATCGCTCTAAGCGTGACCTAACCTCGATGATTTAGGATTAGTGAGTGGTAATGATTAGTTCAGGGTGTGTTGCACTTTTAGAGTGATTCACAAACAAGGTTCTTATTCAGGGTTGTGTTGTTTTAGAATCATAAGCAAGTGGTAAAATGCATAGTAACAATCATACATACCAAGGGATAGTAGTTGTATAATAAGTAAAGAGCAGTTGTCAATTTTAAGTCCTATAGTGCATGGTTGATGATTACTTATTATATAATGTAAAAGAATAACTTTTGAAGAACATGTTCTTTGATAAAGAACAAGTATGAAAATTAGGTTTGTGGGGTTCTATGGTTTTCTATGGTTCCAATTGTTTTCTGGAGTAGGGATTAGATGGATCACAACAATGTTGGATTCATCTACAACTAGAGATTATAAGATTTTAGTGAAGCACATCTAAGCAAATCATTATACATAGGTGGTATCAAGGTTGGTATACCTTGCTGATGATAGCTGGCTAGGGTTTACAGATCCTATTAAGTATGGTTGATGAGCACTCTCTATTTACTTCAAAAGAATAACTTTTGAAGAACATACTTCTTAAACAATAAGAAGTATTGCAATTAGGGTTGAGGTTGTCTAGGGTTTGCTATTGGATTCACTAAGTAAGGAATGGTGGTTTCCTAAATAGGATGCGTAATAATTATCTCACACTAATAGGGTTTAGTGTGTATGGAATAGGATGCACAATATTGGCATGGTTGCTATTAGAGTTCATCACAATGGTGTGATGCTAAGCATGAATGAATAAGGATGATGGTTTTGGCATTAGAAACTAGGGTTTGGACTTGGTTGATCCTAATTTAATCATCTAGGTTGGATACGGACTAAGTTTGATTAGGATGAACACATGGGATGCTAATTAGTAGTGATAGGGTTCCCATATTTTGTGTGGATTTGAACAAGCATTGAGTCGCTAAATATGAATCTATGATTACTAATGAAGTAACATGATCACATGTTACTTGGGGTTTAGGTTTGGAAACAATTTAGGGTGCTCACATAAAATAGTGGAATTAGGGCTCCTAATGGAATTAGGGTTTTAGGAATCACATGAAATGATAGGGTTGTAATATCATTCAATATGGAATTAGGGTTTGCTATTTACCATATAGTTCTATGTTTAATAACTTCATTTGTTTAAAGTTGAAGTTATTAATAACTGTGAAATAATAATAAAATTGAATTTGGCATTTTATTAATTTTAAACAATTAATAATTAAGATAATTATTAATCAAGGGTTTAAATTTCTCTGATAAGGATTTAATAAGATAACAAATAAAGAAAATTTAGTTTTCATGTTATCTTTATTTGTTTACTGGTTTTTATTTATTTTAGAAACTTCTCTTAATTATTGAATTTTAATTAAATTTAGGATTAATAATTTAGCCAGTCAGTGGGAGCTTCTGGTGGACTGATTATTATTTGGAATGGCTCTTTATTCACTGGTGAATTGGCTTTTCACAATGATTTTTCTATATCAGTGAATTTCAAATGTAATCTTTCTAATGATTCTTGGATTCTCACCAATATTTATGGCCCTTGTCAACCTGATAAAAAACACTTGTTCATTGATTGGTTTGCAAACATTGATATGCCCCAAGACACTGACTGGCTAATTATGGGGGATTTTAATTTCATAAGAAGCCCATCTAACAGAAACAAACCTGGTGGAGATTTGAATGATATGCTGATGTTCAATGAGGCAATTAGTAATCTTGGCATTGTGGAATTACCTCTGAAAGGAAGAAAATTTACCTGGAGTAACATGCAAAAAGATCCTCTATTGGAAAAGTTGGATTGGTTCTTCACTTCCTCTTCTTGGACTATGTCTTATCCAGCCACTTTTGCATACCCCCTTGTGAAACCCACTTCAGATCATGTACCTTGTGTGGTAGTATTCAATACAAAGATCCCAAAGGCAAAAGTTTTCAGAATTGAGAACCACTGGATGCAACATAGTGAATTCAAGCAAATTGTCCAGATCGCATGGAATATTCCAGTGGGATATGAAGATAGTGCCAAAAAGATTAATGCAAAATTTAAAAACTTAAGAAGAAGCCTCAAGCTATGGGCAAAGAATCTTCCATGTTTAAAAAACATTATTAGCCTGGTCAATGAAGTGATCTCTTTCTTTGATATTACAGAAGAAGTCAGAACTCTATCGAGTCATTGAATGGAATTTGAGAGATACTCTAAAGACACATCTCATCACCTTGTTGCCAGAATCAAAAAACCTATTGGCAGCAGAGGGGGAAGATTAAATGGGTTAAGCTTGGAGATGCAAACACAAAATTCTTTCACTCTAAGGCAACCATCAATTACAGGCATAATTATATTTCAGTGTTACAAAATTCTGATCAGATGGAGATTGCTGATCATGAAGGCAAAGCATCTATTCTGTGGCAAGCCTTCAAAGAAAGAATGGGTCAATCAGATAATCCAGAGATGCAATTTAACCTACCAGATTTCATTGAATCAAATGTTTCTGAGGAAATGAACAACACTCTGCAAGCTCCTTTTTCAGACAAGGAAATTGATGATGTTGTTAAGCAATTGCCAAATGACAAGTCTCCTGGACCAGATGGTTTTAACAATGAATTTATTAAAACCTGTTGGTCTATTATTGCTCCTGATGTTAAGAAATTGCTCTGTGATTTCCATGCTGGCAATATTACACTGGAAAGTATAAATTCTTCCTTTATCACTCTGATTCCAAAGATAGACAATCCCAGCTCTCCAGGTGATTTCAGGCCCATCTCGTTGCTGAATTCTGTGCTAAAAATCATCACAAAACTGCTTGCTAATAGACTTCAAGATATCATCCTCTCTTTGGTACACAAGAATCAATATGGGTTTCTTAAGAAAAGATCTATACAAGATTGCCTTGGTTGGGCATTTGAATATCTCTATCAATGTCATCAATCAAAAAAGAGATTCTAATCTTGAAGCTGGACTTTGAGAAAGCTTTTGACAAGATTGAACATTCAACAATTCTGCACATTCTCAAAGCAAAAGGTTTTGGTGATAAGTGGATAAATTGGATCTCAATGATTCTCTCCTCTGGAACTTCTGCTGTTATGCTAAATGGAGTCCCTGGAAAGAAGTTTTATTGTAAGAGAGGGGTCAGGCAGGGAGATCCTTTATCTCCACTAATCTTTGTGCTTGGTCGCTGACTTCACTGCAATCTATTTTGAACAAAGCTATGGTACAAAACCTTCTCTCAAAACCCATTCCTTGCACACCTTGTCCAGACTTCCCCGTGATTCAATATGCTGATGACACACTCCTGGTTATGGAAGCAAATGCACAACAACTTCTTTGTCTCAAAGCTATTACTGCATTCCTTTGCTATATCCACTGGACTTAAAGTGAATTATCGAAATCTAGTATGATGCCCATCAATATGACTGCAGAGAGATTAGCACACTTTGCTGCCACTTTAAATTGTCGAGTTGGTTCTCTTCCTTTCACCTATTTGGGCTTGCCACTTAGCATCACAAAACCATCTCTTGAATACTTCCTTCCAATGGTACAAAGAGTTCAAACAAGGCTAGGTGGCATTGCAGATTTTCTAAACTATGGAGGGAAGTTACAGCTTGTCAAGTCAGTTTTAGCTTCACTTCCAATTTTCTATATGTGTTGCTTGGATGTACCTATTACAATTAAAGATCAGGTCATCAAATATATGAGGCACTGCCTTTGGAGGAAAAAAACTACAGATGTTCAAGCAAAAGGGAATGCTTTGGTCTCATGGAAAAAAATATGCAGGCCTAAAGAACAAGGGGGCTTGGGAGTCTTTGACCTAGATGTTCAGAATAAAGCTCTGTTACTCAAGAACTTGGACAAATTCTACAATAACTTGGATATTCCTTGGGTCAATCTCATAAGAGACACTTACTATGATGAAGATAAGCCACCCGGTGTTAAATTAGAAGGATCTTTTTGGTGGAAATCACACTTGAAGCTCATTGATGCATATAAAGCCATGGCTAGATGTAAATTGGGAGATGGAAAAAGCTGCTCTGTTTTGGACAGACTTGTGGGGGATGCTTGTCTACATCATAAATTTCCACACCTCATAACCTTTGCTAAAAAAGCTGATCTCTCTGTCGGTAAAGTGATGCAGATGGAATATCTTCAAGATTTGTTCCATCTCCCTTTATCTCAACAAGCTTTTGAAGAATTTGAACAGTTAGAGACCCTATGCGACTCCATTCATATTGAGAATCAACAACAAGCCTCTGATTCTTGGTGCTACATTTGGGGATCTGACAAATTCTCCATAGATTAATGCATACAAATTCTTGATTGGTGTACAGCATGCACCTCAATTCTTTACCTGGATATGGGAGTCCTCTTGTCAACCAAAACATCAGTTCTTCTTCTGGTTGCTTTTGCATGATCGTTTAAATACAAGGAATCTCTTAAGGAGAAAGAATTGCAATTTACAGTCATATAACTGTGCTACTCTAGAATGTAATCAAGAGGAAACGCTAGCACATCTATTCTGGAGTTGCCCTTTTGCTCAGGAATGTTGGAATATACTCTGTCCTCAGCTTTCCATTCAACAATCAGTATTTGAAGCTTTCTATGACATCAAGGAGAAATTAAACGTGCCTTTTGCTGTGGAGATCATTATGTTGGCATCTTGGTCCATATGGATTGTCAGAAACAGGAAGATTTTTGAAGGCCAGCTACCATCCATAGGTGCTTGGAAAATTGTTCTCAAACAAGAGCTCCATTTGCTTTCCTATAGAATTAAAAAGAAGTGGGATGCTCAATTCAAAGTCTGGGTTCAATGCTTCAGATGATGGTCTAGAATAGAATAGTTTTATTTTCTTTCTTTCTTTTCTTTCTTTCTTTGTACACCTTGTACATTTGTAACATTTTTTATATATCAATTGCAGTGGGGATTTTTTCCCACTGTTTCACCCTCAAAAAAATAGGTATTAAATAATTAAATTTTTTATTAAAAATAGAAATTCCATATTATATTTTTATTGGATAGATTTTATTTTTAGGAACATTTTGATATCTCATTTGTGTTTTTCTGAGTTAAAGTGAATTTTATAAGTTCATGTGAAGTTTCAGCAATTTAGGGGATTTAAATTAAAACTGGAAAATACTAGAGCTACCCAGATTAGAGCTACCCGCAGCTATTGACATGTGGGCCAGGTGCTAGGTCAGCGACCACGTCGGCTTGACCAATTCAAAATCAATGACTGGGCATGGCTCACGGTGGCCGGCGGGCAGACGTCGTCGGCGGCGATGATTCCGGCCACGAGCGGATGAGCTACTCGTTCCATTCAAACCAGTGCATCACGAGGGACCTAAAGATAGCGGCGCCGCTCCGGTTAGGTCACCGGAGCTAGATCGGCGACGAGGTACTGCGGCGGCGTCCGTAGGTGATCAAACACGGCGACGATCTAGACCACTATCGAGCATGCCGAGCACACGAGGAGGAAGAGGAGCTCACCCTGAGCATGCAGGGCTTGATGGCGAGGCAAGGGGTGGTCGGCATCGCCGGAATTGCCAGCTCCGGCCGTCGGAGAGATGAGGTCGGCGTCGGCGCTACGTGCTGCTCCGGCTCGATTCCTTCTGCAGGAGTAGCAAGTCGAGGACGGCGGTCACGCTGGTGTGCTCGGTTTGGCTCGGGGAGGCTTCCATCGCCGGCGGTAATGGTGACCGGCGGAGCCAGGATTTTGGTATGGGGAAATTGAGCAGAGAGAGAGGGAAACGGAGCTAGGGTTCATCGTTTAGGGTTTTTATATGGCGCCAGGGCATGCCTCGTCACGACGCTGAGCGAGGAGGAGCTGCCAGCGCGAGGGAGAAGAGCTTCACGGCGTCGTGCTGCCCTCCAGCACACAGTGAAGATGAGGACGACCTCCTCAGATATTTTAGACGAAGGGGTATGGGCTGCTAGGTGGGCTGGTGCTGATGGGCTCCTGCTGGGCTACTCGGCTAGGTAAGGTCCAGGTAGGTTTTTCTTCTCTTTTTTTTGTCTGTTTTCATTTTCTGTTTTATAATTCTATTTTGAATTCAGATTTGAATTCTTTTCTATTTTGCAGGTATTTGAATATATATAGACCCATTTGATTGAACTTAATATGTTTCTGGAATATGTTGTATTAATATATTTCAGGGATGTTTACTTCCTTTTTATTTATTTAGTTAATATCTTTATTTTCAAATGGGTATAAATCTTTATGGAGATGATTTTTATTTCTTTATTTTTTTATACATGTTTGTCTCAATTAACTTCTTGATTTCTTTCTTAGAGACATCAGGGTTTGTTTGTTAGAACATGGTAACATGTTAATTATGTGGTTTACATACTTGTATTGTGATGATGACTAAGTTTTGTGTTCAATAAGTGTTATTATGTTGATAACTCATACCCTCAATCTTGTGGATTTTAGAATTCTAGTTATATTCACCTAATAGCATTTGGTTTGGAACTTAAAGGTGAACTAGGTTTATAGTTGTGATCACTCAAGTGATGCACCAACTAGGGTTTAGTCTCCCTATCCATTATAAGATGGTTACTTGCTTATTATTTGATGTTCTCCTTTAGTTACTAAGGGATTGTGAATTGGTTCTATTTGATTCCACTATTGTTATCCTTAATCCATCATTAAAGTAACTAAAGTAGATATGGTTCTTTTTATAGTTAACTTTGGTTCTAATGATGAATAGTTTCTCATCATATAAAGTATAGAGTTTGACTCTAAGGTTTTCTTAGGTTCTTTAATTGATGAATGAAATATATTTGTGGTAGTATTCTACTTATGATCACCAAGTGGTTCACAAGTTAAGATTGAGATATAATCTAGGTTTGCTTACTCATGATTTTTCTATCATTTCAGGTGGTGAATGATATTTATCATATAGGATTTAACTTATGGCTTATTCTTCTATTTCTCCAAAGTATGGTCATGGCACTATCATGAGCAATTTGTTCTCAATGGCTTGTACTCCCAATTCTTAGAGTATATGATCATTACCCAATGGTGATGATCATGCATGGTATGGGCTTCCTTAAGTATCACTAAAAGTATTTAGATATGGTGATTCCAATTACCCCTCTCACTTCACAAGGTCTTGGATTATAATCTATGGTTCTACTCAAGGAATGATGATGTGATTAACTAAATATGTGGTTTGCCTAAGAATTCTACCTTGATAGCTTCTGTAGCTTGTTCTTCAGGAAATCTGATAAACCTGCATCTTGTGGCATGCCTCCACCTCCTAGCTGCTTCATCTTGATCCTAACTATTTTATGGGGTGGCTCAATGTGTTGGTCTTCTTGCATCAAGGTGCAAGATGATGAAATGGATGAAGTGTGAGGCTCCTTTTATAGGCTTGGGCATGCCCTAGTAACATGACACATGGGTGGATGACTCTTGCTTTAATTTGATGAGTAAGGTGCTTGGTTGTCATGCTCTCATCCATAACAATCCTTTAAGCATGAGGTGGCATAGCTTAGGATTCAAGCTATGTAGATATTTTCATCCTATGTGGCATTGAGATTATCCTCTCATGTGATTTATTTTTGGATAGCCAAGTGGCTTTTGTTACTGAATATCTTGTGAATGATTTTATGCTTGTGGTTGAGTCACTATATCATATGTGATTGTATTTATATTATTATTGGGATCAAAATTTCAAAGATAAGGATTATACCCCAATTTTGAATGGTGATGTTTGATTTCACCAAGGCATGATCATATGAGTTTCAAAATACTCATAGTTTATTTTATTCAAATAGTTTGAACTATAATTTGTAATGTAAACGAATTTAGTTTTGTGATATTCCACATATTTAATAAGTTATGATTGAAATCAGAAGGTGTGGCTTTTATGCACTAAGGTCCTTGTGTTTTTCTATATTTGGTATTTAGTTTTAAAGTGAATTCAATTGTACCTCAAGGTAGTTGCTTAACTTTTAAGTGTTAATAATTTAGAGTGTGCTTCTTATCTCTTTAATGGTTATATACCTCTCCCATCTCTAGGGTTTAATGATAAGCTTTTGTTGGTGGTAAGTTGAAGAGTTTAGTTCAAGAAATACCATGAGGTTCATGGTAGGAATATTTATTTGTTAAAGACATGGAAAAGATAAGTTAAGAATAGTTTCTCCATTTTATTGTTACTTGATTTCCAATTGAATAGATGTCCATATGTTATGGCAAGGAATACCATATTATGATCTTTAATAAGATCAAGTAGTTGATCATTGAGTAAACTGTTGTTGTGTTGATTATTAGTTCCATTTGATCCAACCCCTTAGATCAAATCATCTCTACCCAAACAAGGTTTTGTCAAAGGTCACATTGAGGTTTATAGCGATTGACTTGATGAGCTACTTCATTTCCACCAAGGTCAAGTGAAACTTCAGTTACTATGACTGTTTTACTTTAAAGCGCGAAAATTCCCCTGATTTTCTATGCATGAATGCAATGCACACATCTGTTTCCTCTATTTTTGTAACCCCATTACCTGGGATATTACAGTCTCTACCCCTTAAACTAAACTTCGTCCTCGAAGTTTGAACTCTCTCACGTTTCCGGAGTGTGGATCTGACTTGTGCAGACTACGACTTTTCTCGAACTCCGTATTGATCTTACTGGATATCATTGAATATATCCCTTGTCCATATTCTTCCTGGAATCCACTAGTGTCTGTCTCGGAGTCATGGTTTCTTACTTCAATTCCATGATTTTTTTCAATATTATAATCTTGTTTCCTTTCTCATTGAAGATTCAATGATGGGACTTCTTCTAGTGCTGCTAGTCTTAACTGAAGACTAATTTGATAATAAACTCCTAATTGATAAACAAGTCTTTGTTTTCCCTTATTACCAAAACTACAATAATGGTACTTGGTAAGGTACTTACCATGAAAATGGTTTTGACGGTTTCTTTTACTAAGAATGGGTTAGACTCATTTAGTCTATCCGATCATGGTTTATAGTTGATACATATAGCTATTTTGGGTTCTTTAGGTTCCATGAAAGGAATCATTCTATTAGTCTTTAGTTTTGGTATGGTCAATCTCCTTCGGTCTTTGGCCTTCTTGAGCTTTATTGGGTCTTACGGTATCTTCTTCATCCAACTTCATTAATCTTAGTTTACTTAAGTTTTCGTGCTTCGGAATAAACATTACTGACTTGCTCAAGTTAAAGTCCAATTCTTACTTCCTCGAGGTATAAACCTCGGCTTCTAGTCTGACATCCTTCTGAAAGTATTGTTTAAAAATCTTATGAAAATAAGATCGAACTTCCTCTCAGTTCAGACCTTCATCATCTTTCTTGCTCAAAATATTGAGTTATTATACATTCAACTCAATCTTTACTCTACCCCTTAGAGTTTTCTTATGGTCTTCAACTCCTTTTCTTCCAACCATTGGACTTATGGTTAGAATATTGGTCTGGGTCTAACTTATGATTTATACTTTTCTAAAAGTCTCACGAAGAATGTTTGTGGTGTATCCACTCAATTGTGGACATCCAATGTGAATCCTTCGACTAAATGACTATAGGTCATTGTTATTTGGTTAACAAAATTTTATTTGTTCACAACTTCTTGGTACAAATAATCCAATGGTGGACTACTTGATACCAATTGTGGCTATTTGTTATCTAAAAATGGATTCTATTATAGGTTCTGATCAACTGGACGAGACATCTTCTACTTTATCTCGCAGTATTGATCTTATACCAACTGTGGTCTTCTGATATCAACTATGGTCTTCTTATATCTGCTATGGTTTCATAGGTCATCTTCCTTCTGTAAGGGTTTATTTTGCAAGAGAACCACTAACTGACACTATGAATATAGTATCCGAAGTGATCTCTAATACGTCTCCGACGTATCGATAATTTCTTATGTTCCATGCCACATTATTGATGATATCTACATGTTTTATGCATACTTTATGTCATATTTATGCGTTTTCCGGAACTAACCTATTGACGAGATGCCGAAGGGCCGGTTCTCGTTTTCTCGCCGTTTTTGGTTTCGTAAATCCTAGTAAGGAAATATTCTCGAATCGGACGAAATAAACACCGAAGATCTTAGAATCCCGGGAGCTTCCGTAACACCCGAGAACCGTCAGAGAGGGGCCACAGGGGGCCCACACATGGTGGCGGCGCGGCCCAGGAGGGGGGCGCGCCGCCCTAGTGTCTGGTGGCCCCAGACCCCCTCTGACCTTGCCCTTCCGCCTATTTAAAGCCTCCGTCGCGAAAACCCTGACAAGTTCGACGAAACCAGAGAAAACCTTCCAGAGCCGCCGCCATCGCGAAGCCAAGATCTGGGGGACAGGAGTCTCTCGTTCCGGCACTCCGCCGGACGGGGAAGTGCCCCCGGAAGGCTTCTCCATCGACACCACCGCCATCTTCATCAACGTTGCTGTCTCCCATGAGGAGGGAGTAGTTCTCCATCGAGGCTCGTGGCTGTACCGGTAGCTATGTGGTTAATCTCTCTCCTATGTACTTCAATACAATAATCTCATGAGCTGCCTTACATGATTGAGATTCATATGATGATGCTTGTAATCTAGATGTCATTATGCTAGTCAAGTGGGTTTTACTTATGTGATCTCCGGAGACTCCTTGTCCCACGTGTGTAAAGGTGACAAGTGTGTGCACCGTGTGGGTCTCCGATACGTCTCCGACGTATCGATAATTTCTTATGTTCTATGCCATATTATTGATGATACCTACATGTTTTATGCACACTTTATGTCATATTCGTGCATTTTCCGGAACTAAACTATTAACAAGATGCCGAAGTGCCGACTGTCTGTTTTTGCTGTTTTTGGTTTCAGAAATCCTAGTAACGAAATATTCTCGGAATTGGACGAAACAAAGACCCAGGGGCCTATTTCGCCACGAACCTTCCGAAGACCGAAGAGCTTACGAAGTGGGGCCACGAGGTGGCCGGACCACATGGCGGCGTGGCCAAGGGGGGCCCGCGCCGCCCGTGGTGTGGGCCCCTCGACAGCCCCCGACTCCGCCCTTCCGCCTACTTAAAGCCTCCGTCGCGAAACCCCGATGCGAAAAAACGACGATACGGAAAACCTTCCGCAGCCGCCGCCATCGCGAAGCCAAGATCCGGGGGACAGGAGTCTCCGTTCCGGCACCCCGCCGGAGCGGGGAAGTGCCCCGGAAGGCTTCTCCATCGACACCGCTGCCATCTCCACCGCCATCTTCATCACCGCTGCTGCTCCCATGAGGAGGGAGTAGTTCTCCATCGAGGCTCGGGGCTGTACCGGTAGCTATGTGGTCCATCTCTCTCCTATGTACTTCAATACCATAATCTCATGAGCTGCCTTACATGATTGAGATGCATATGATGATGCTTGTAATCTAGATGTCATTATGCTAGTCAAGTGGGTTTTACTTATGTGATCTCCGGAGACTCCTTGTCCCACGTGTGTAAAGGTGACAGTGTGTGCACCGTGTGGGTCTCTTAGGCTATATTTCACGAATACTTACTCACCGTTATGAATGGCGTAGTGAAGTGCTTATTTATATCTCTTTATGATTGCAATGTGTTTTGTATCACAATTTATCTATGTGCTACTCTAGTGATGTTATTAAAGTAGTTTATCTCCTGCACGGTGTAATGGTGACAGTGTGTGCATCCGTGTTAGTACTTGGCATATGCTATGATCATGATCTCTTGTAGATTGTGGAGTTAATTATCATTATGATAGTATTGATGTGATCTATTCCTCCTACGTGGCGTGAAGGTGACAGTGTGCATGCTATGTTAGTACTTGGTTTAGTCATATTGATCTTTCTTGCACTCTAAGGTTATTTAAATATGAACATTTAATTGTGGAGCTTGTTAACTCCGGCATTGAGGGTTCGTGTAATCCTACGCAATGTGTTCATCATCCAACAAGAGAGTGTAGAGTATGCATTTATCTATTCTCGTTATGTGATCAATGTTGAGAGTGTCCACTAGTGAAAGTCTAATCCCTAGGCCTTGTTCCTAAATACTGCTATCGCTGCTTGTTTACTGTATTACTGCGTTATTACTGTTGTGTTACTACTGCTTGTTTACTGTCCTGGGCAAAGCACTTTTCTGGTGCCGTTGCTCATACTTATTTATACCACCTGTATTTCACTATCTCTTCGCCGAACTAGTGCACCTATTAGGTGTGTTGGGGACACAAGAGACTTCTTGCTTTGTGGTTGCAGGGTTGCATGAGAGGGATATCTTTGACCTCTTCCTCCCCGAGTTCGATAAACCTTGGGTGATCCACTTAAGGGAAACTTGCTGCTGTTCTACAAACCTCTGCTCTTGGAGGCCCAACACTGTCTACAAGAATAGAAGCTCCCGTAGACATCAAGCACTTTTCCGGCGCCGTTGCCGGGGAGATCAAGACACGCTGCAAGGGGAGTCTCCACTTCCCAATCTCTTTACTTTGTTTTTGTCTTGCTTTATTTTATTTACTACTTTGTTTGCTATACTTATATCAAAACACAAAAAAATTAGTTGCTAGTTTTACTTTATTTACTGTCTTGCACTCTATATCAAAAACACAAAAAAATTAGTTACTTGCATTTACTTTACTTGATTCATCATGTTTCCTTTTAATTTTACCACAAAAAACATACCGGTAGGACAAGGGTCTATAATTGGGAGGAACAATATAGAAGAATTTTTCACCCATGTTAGTACCGTTGAAGATTTTGAAGATAGACACTTGGTAGAACTTGCTCCTACTTATGAAATTGTCTGCTGCGCATTTAGTTCAGCCTCGTTGGAAACTAAATTTGTTAATCTCAATCCTATAATCCAACACATGTTTCTTACACTTGGTGATATGGAAGAGGGGGAAAAGAAAGATTTTGTTTTAGAAACCCTTCTTAGAGAATTTGGTGGTCTAGCAAGAGAGGCTAGAAAGGTCTTCGCTAAATTTAATATGCTTGGTTCTCATACTAATTTTGTTGGTCTCCTTGAAAAAATGGATATGGATAGGATAAGGTACACTAATAATGCTAATGATGGTGGGGAGATCAAAGCACCAATACCATGTAAACTCCTAGCTATGAATGATGCACTAGAAAATAACTATGCTTGGCTTGTTCCTGAAAATTTGTTTGATGAGAGTAGCAAGCCCAAGACTAATGAAAAGGGAGACGCTGAAACTTATGTATCCAATATACTATGCATGGTTGAGAAAACTCCAAACCCCGCTGTAGGTGCACCACCCTTCGATGTCACTTGAGATACACTTTCTGCGCCTAGCTGAAAGGCGTTAAAGAAAAGCGCTTATGGGAGACAACCCATGTTTTTACTCCAGTATTTTTGTTTTATATTTGTGTCTTGGAAGTTGTTTACTACTGTAGCAACCTCTCCTTATCTTAGTTTTGAGTTTTGTTGTGCCAAGTAAAGTCTTTGATAGTAAAGTAAGTACTAGATTTGGATTACTGCGCAGTTCCAGATTTCTTTGCTGTCACGAATCTGGGTCTACCTCCCTGTAGGTAGCTCAGAAAATTAAGCCAATTTACGTTCATGGTCCTCAGATATGTACGCAACTTTCATTCAATTTGAGCATTTTCATTTGAGCAAGTCTGGTGGCCTAATAAAATCCATCTTTACGGACTGTTCTGTTTTGACAGATTCTGTCTTTTATTTCGCATTGCCTCTTTTGCTATGTTGGATGAATTTCTTTGATCCATTAATGTCCAGTAGCTTTATGCAATGTCCAGAAGTGTTAAGAATGATTGTGTCACCTCTGAACATGTGAATTTTTATTATGCACTAACCCTCTAATGAGTTGTTTCGAGTTTGGTGTGGAGGAAGTTTTCAAGGATCAAGAGAGGAGTATGATGCAATATGATCAAGGAGAGTGAAAGCTCTAAGCTTTGGGATGCCCCGGTGGTTCACCCCTGCATATTTTAAGAAGACTCAAGCGTCTAAGCTTGGGGATGCCCAAGGCATCCCCTTCTTCATCGACAACATTATCAGGTTCCTCCCCTGAAACTATATTTTTATTCCGTCACATCTTATGTACTTTGCTTGGAGCGTCGGTTTGTTTTTGTTTTTTTTTTGTTTGAATAAAATGGATCCTAGCATTCACTTTATGGGAGAGAGACACGCTCCGCTGTAGCATATGGACAAATATGTCCTTAGGCTCTACTCATAGTATTCATGGCGAAGTTTCTTCTTCGTTAAATTGTTATATGGTTGGAATTGGAAAATACTACATGTAGTAACTCTAAAATGTCTTGGATAATTTGATACTTGGCAATTGTTGTGCTCATGTTTAAGCTCTTGCATCATATACTTTGCACCCATTAATGAAGAAATACTTAGAGCTTGCTAATTTGGTTTGCATATTTGGTTTCTCTAGAGTCTAGATAACATCTAGTATTGAGTTTTGAACAACAAGGAAGACGGTATGGAGTCTTATAATGTTTACAATATGTCTTTTATGTGAGTTTTGTCTGTACCGTTCATCCTTGTGTTTGTTTCAAATAACCTTGCTAGCCTAAACCTTGTATCGAGAGGGAATACTTCTCATGCATCCAAAATCCTTGAGCCAACCACTATGCCATTTGTGTCCACCATACCTACCTACTACATGGTATTTATCCGCCATTCCAAAGTAAATTGCTTGAGTGCTACCTTTAAAATTCCATCATTCACCTTTGCAATATATAGCTCATGGGACAAATAGCTTAAAAACTATTGTGGTATTGAATATGTACTTATGCACTTTATCTCTTATTAAGTTGCTTGTTGTGCGATAACCATGTTTTTGGGGACGCCATCAACTATTCTTTGTTGAATATCATGTGAGTTGCTATGCATGTCCGTCTTGTCTGAAGTAAGAGAGATCTACCACCTTTATGGTTGGAGCATGCATATTGTTAGAGAAGAACTTTGGGCCGCTAACTAAAGCCATGATTCATGGTGGAAGTTTCAGTCTTGGACATATATCCTCAATCTCATATGAGAATAATAATTGTTGCCACATGCTTATGCATTAAAGAGGAGTCCATTATCTGTTGTCCATGTTGTCCCGGTATGGATGTCTAAGTTGAGAATAATCAAAAGCTAGAAATCCAAAATGCGAGCTTTCTCCTTAGACCTTTGTACAGGCGGCATGGAGGTACCCCATTGTGACACTTGGTTAAAACATGTGCATTGCAAAGATCCGGTAGTCCAAGCTAATTAGGACAAGGTGTGGGCACTATTAGTATACTATGCATGAGACTTGCAACTTGTAAGATATAATGTACATAACTCATATGCTTTATTACTACCGTTGACAAAATTGTTTCATGTTTTCAAAATAAAAGCTCTAGCACAAATATAGCAATCGATGCTTTCCTCTTTGAAGGACCATTCTTTTTACTTTTATGTTGAGTCAGTTCACCTATCTCTCTCCACCTCAAGAAGCAAACACTTGTGTGAACTGTGCATTGATTCCTACATACTTGCATATTGTACTTGTTATATTACTCTATGTTGACAATTATCCATGAGATATACATGTTATAAGTTGAAAGCAACCGCTGAAACTTAATCTTCCTTTGTGTTGCTTCAATACCTTTACTTTGATTTATTGCTTTATGAGTTAACTCTTATGCAAGACTTATTAATACTTGTCTTGAAGTACTATTCATGAAAAGTCTTTGCTTTATGATTCACTTGTTTACTCATGTCATTACCATTGTTTTGATCGCTGCATTCACTACATATGTTTACAAATAGTATGATCAAGGTTATGATGGCATATCACTTCAGAAATTATCTTTGTTATCGTTTTACCCGCTCGGGACGAGCGTAACTAAGCTTGGGGATGCTTGATACGTCTCCGACGTATCGATAATTTCTTATGTTCTATGCCATATTATTGATGATACCTACATGTTTTATGCACACTTTATGTCATATTCGTGCATTTTCCGGAACTAACCTATTAACAAGATGCCGAAGTACCAGTTGCTGTTTTTTGCTGTTTTTGGTTTCAGAAATCCTAGTAACGAAATATTCTCGGAATTGGACGAAACAAAGACCCAGGGGCCTATTTCGCCACGAACCTTCCAGAAGACCGAAGAGCTTACGAAGTGGGGCCACGAGGTGGCCAGACCACATGGCGGCGCGACCAAGGGGGGGCCCGCGCCGCCCTGTGGTGTGGGCCCCTCGACAGCCCCCCGACTCTGCCCTTCCGCCTACTTAAAGCCTCCGTCGCGAAACCCCTGATGCGAAAAAACCACGATACGGAAAACCTTCCAGAGCCGCCGCCATCGCGAAGCCAAGATCCGGGGACAGGAGTCTCTGTTCCGGCACCTCGCCGGAGCGGGGAAGTGCCCCGGAAGGCTTCTCCATCGACACCGCTGCCATCTCCACCGCCATCTTCATCACCGCTGCTGCTCCCATGAGGAGGGAGTAGTTCTCCATCGAGGCTCGGGGCTGTACCGGTAGCTATGTGGTCCATCTCTCTCCTATGTACTTCAATACCATAATCTCATGAGCTGCCTTACATGATTGAGATTCATATGATGATGCTTGTAATCTAGATGTCATTATGCTAGTCAAGTGGGTTTTACTTATGTGATCTCCGGAGACTCCTTGTCCCACGTGTGTAAAGGTGACAGTGTGTGCACCGTGTGGGTCTCTTAGGCTATATTTCACGGAATACTTACTCACTGTTATGAATGGCGTAGTGAAGTGCTTATTTATATCTCTTTATGATTGCAATGTGTTTTGTATCACAATTTATCTATGTGCTACTCTAGTGATGTTATTAAAGTAGTTTATTCCTCCCGCACGGTGTAATGGTGACGAGTGTGTGCATCCGTGTTAGTACTTGGCATATGCTATGATCATGATCTCTTGTAGATTGTGGAGTTAATTATCATTATGATAGTATTGATGTGATCTATTCCTCCTACGTGGCGTGAAGGTGACAGTGTGCATGCTATGTTAGTACTTGGTTTAGTCATATTGATCTTTCTTGCACTCTAAGGTTATTTAAATATGAACATTTAATTGTGGAGCTTGTTAACTCCGGCATTGAGGGTTCGTGTAATCCTACGCAATGTGTTCATCATCCAACAAGAGAGTGTAGAGTATGCATTTATCTATTCTGTTATGTGATCAATGTTGAGAGTGTCCACTAGTGAAAGTCTAATCCCTAGGCCTTGTTCCTAAATACTGCTACGCTGCTTGTTTACTGTTTTACTGCGTTATTACTGCTGTGTTACTACTGCTGCGTTACTAGTGCTTGTTTACTGTCCTGGGCAAAGCACTTTTCTGGTGCCGTTGCTCATACTTATTTATAGCACCTGTATTTCACTATCTCTTCGCCGAACTAGTGCACCTATTAGGTGTGTTGGGGACACAAGAGACTTCTTGCTTTGTGGTTGCAGGGTTGCATGAGAGGGATATCTTTGACCTCTTCCTCCCTGAGTTCGATAAACCTTGGGTGATCCACTTAAGGGAAACTTGCTGCTGTTCTACAAACCTCTGCTCTTGGAGGCCCAACACTTTCTACAAGAATAGAAGCACCCGTAGACATCAGTCTCTTAGGCTATATTTCATAGAATACTTATTCACTGTTATGAATGGCATAGTGAAGTGCTTATTTATATCTCTTTATGATTGCAATGTGTTTTGTATCACAATATATCTGTGTGCTACTCTAGTGATGTTATTAAAGTAGTTTATTCCTCCCGCACGGTGTAATGGTGACAGTGTGTGCATCGTGTAGTACTTGGCGTAGGCTATGATTGTGATCTCTTGTAGATTATGAAGTTAACTATTGCTATGATGGTATTGATGTGATCTATGCCTCCTTTCGTAGTGTGAAGGTGACAGTGTGCATGCTATGTTAGTACTTGGTTTGGTTATGTTGATCTGTCATGCACTCTAAGGTTATTTAAACATGAACATCGAATATTGTGGAGCTTGTTAACTCCGGCATTGAGGGTTCGTGTAATCCTACACAGTTAGTAGTGTTCATCATCCAACAAGAGAGTGTAGAGTCTAGCATCTATTTATTTATTCTGTTATGTGATCAATGTTGAGAGTGTCCACTAGTGAAAGTATGATCCCTAGGTCTTGTTCCTAAATACTGCTATCGCTGCTTGTTTATCGTTCTCATCGCATCCGTATTGTCCGCAATATTACCACCATCAACTACACGCCAGCAAGCACTTTTCTCGGTGCCGTTGCTACTTGCTTATATTTATTCATACCACCTGTATTTCACTATCTCTTCGCCGAACTAGTGCACCTATTAGGTGTGTTGGGGACACAAGAGACTTCTTGCTTTGTGGTTGCGGGGTTGCATGAGAGGGATATCTTTGACCTCTTCCTCCCCGAGTTCGATAAACCTTGGGTGATCCACTTAAGGGAAACTTGCTTGCCGTTCTACAAACCTCTCGCTCTTGGAGGCCCAACACTGTATACAAGAATAGAAGCACCCGTAGACATCAAGCACTTTTCTGGCGCCGTTGCCGGGGAGGAAAGGTAAAAGGCATTCATACTCCGGTCCCAGGTAAAAGTACTTTTCTTGCGCCATTGTGTGAGTGTTCGAAGCTATTTCCTTTAGATCCTGCAATTGCATCTTTTTGTTTCTTGTTTACACTAGTTTGGCATAATGGACAACAATGAGCTTCTTATTCTATTTCCGATTTAAGACATGGATGGTTTGATCCGAAAATTAAAAAACCCATGGAACATATTAGTATGAATACTTTGAATACCATTGTTGCTAATGATATAGAAAGTTCTAAGCTTGGGGAAGCTGGTTTTGATGAGCATGATCTTTTTAGTCCCCCAAGCATTGAGGAGAAAATTTACTTTGATGATACTTTGCCTCCTATTTATGATGATTGTAATGATAGTAGTCTTTTAGTACCGCCTGTTATGGAGGATAAATTTGATTATGATTACAAAATGCCTCCTATATTTGATGATGAGAATAATGATGATAGCCACTTTGTTGAATTTGCTCCCACTACAATTAATAAGAATGACTATGCTTATGTTGGGAGTAGTAATAATTTTATGCATGAGACTCATGATAAGAATATTTTATGTGATACTTATATTGTTGAGTTTGCTCATGATGCTACTGGATATTATTATGAGAGAGGAAAATATGGTTTTAGAAATTTTCATGTTACTAAAACACCTCTCTATATGCTGAAATTTTTGAAGTTACACTTGTTTTATCTTTCTATGCTTGTTGCATCATGCTTCATGAATTTGTTTATTTACAAGATTCCTTTTCATAGGAAGCATGTTAGGCTTAAATGTGTTTTGAATTTGCCTCTTGATGCTCTCTTTTGCTTCAAATACTATCTCTTGTGAGTACATCATTAAAACTGCTGAGCCCATCTTAATGGCTATAAAGAAAGCACTTCTTGGGAGATAACCCATGTATTTATTTTACTACAGCAATTTTGTTTTATATTTGAGTCTTGGAAGTTGTTACTACTTTAGCAACCTCTCCTTATCTTATTTTATTGCATTTGTTGTGCCAAGTAAAGTCGTTGATAGTAAGGTTCATACTAGATTTGGATTACTGCGCAGTAACAGATTTCTTTGCTGTCACGAATTTCGACCTGCCTCTCTGTAGGTAGCTCAGAAAAACATGCCAATTTACGTGCGTGATCCTCAGATATGTACGCAACTTTAATTCAATTTGGGCATTTTCATTTGAGCAAGTCTGGTGCCTCAATAAAATCCATCTTTACGGACTGTTCTGTTTTGACAGATTCTGCCTTTTATTTCGCATTGCCTCTTTTGCTATGGTGGATGAATTCCTTTGTTCCATTAATGTCCAGTAGCTTTATGCAATGTCCAGAAGTGTTAAGAATGATTATGTCACCTCTGAACATGTTAATTTTTATTGTGCACTAACCCTCTAATGAGTTGTTTCGAGTTTGGTGTGGAGGAAGTTTTCAAGGATCAAGAGAGGAGGATGATACAATATGATCAAGGAGAGTGAAAGCTCTAAGCTTGGGGATGCCCCGGTGGTTCACCCCTGCATATTCTAAGAAGACTCAAGCGTCTAAGCTTGGGGATGCCCAAGGCATCCCCTTCTTCATCTACAACATTATCAGGTTCCTCCCCTGAAACTATATTTTTATTCCATCACATCTTATGTGCTTTGCTTGGAGCGTCGGTTTGTTTTTGTTTTTGTTTTCGTTTGAATAAAATGGATCCTAGCATTCATTGTGTGGGAGAGAGACACGCTCCGCTGTTGCATATGGACAAATATTTCCTTAGGCTTTACTCATAGTATTCATGGCGAAGGTTGAATCTTATTCGTTAAATTGTTATATGGTTGGAATTGGGAAATGCTACATGTAGTAATTCTAAAATGTCTTGAATAATTTGATACTTGGCAATTGTTGTGCTTATGTTTAAGCTCTTGCATCATATACTTTGCACCTATTAATGAAGAAACACCTAGAGCTTGCTAAAATTTGGTTTGCATATTTGGTCTCTCTAAAGTCTAGATAATTTCTAGTATTGAGTTTTGAACAACAAGGAAGACGGTGTAGAGTATTATAATGTTTACAATATGTCTTTTATGTGAGTTTTGCTGCACCGGTTCATCCTTGTGTTTGTTTCAAATAACCTTGCTAGCCTAAACCTTGTATCGAGAGGGAATACTTCTCATGCATCCAAAATCCTTGAGCCAACCACTATGCCATTTGTGTCCACCATACCTACCTACTACATGGTATTTCTCCGCCATTCCAAAGTAAATTGCTTGAGTGCTACCTTTAAATAATTCAAAATTTATCACCTCTGATTTGTGTCAATGTTTTATAGCTCATGAGGAAGTATGTGGTGTTTATCTTTCATTCTTGTTGGGCAACTTTCACCAATGGACTAGTGGCTTCATCCGCTTATCCAATAATTTTGCAAAAATAGCTGGCAATGGGATTCCCAGTCCCAAATTAATTAACCTAAATAGACACTCCTCCATGGTATGTGATTGTTGGAGGGCACCCGAAGGATTCGGTTAGCCATGGCTTGAGAAAGCAAAGGTGGGGAGGAGTGTCATCATAATAAAACTAAAATAAAAAGGCACTCCTTCATGATATGAGATTGTTGGCAGGCACCCGAGGATTCGGTTAGCCATGGTTTGTGAAAGAAAGGTTGGAAGGAGTGCCACCAAAAAATAAAAATAATTCATGGGAGCCGCTCTTTGAAGGTTTGTCTGGCAAGGGGGTTAGAGTGCCCACTACCATTCGTTGACAACAACAAACACCTCTCAAAATTTTACTTTTATGCTCTCTTTATGTTTTCAAAACCAAAGCTCTAGCACAAATATAGCAATCAATGCTTCCCTCTGCGAAGGGCCATTCTTTTACCTTTTATGTTGAGTCAGTTCACCTATCTCTCTCCACCTCAAGAAGCAAACACTTGTGTGAACTGTGCATTGATTCCTACATACTTGCATATTGCACTTGTTATATTACTTTACATTGACAATATCCATGAGATATACATGTTATAAGTTGAAAGCAACCGCTGAAACTTAATCTTCCTTTGTGTTTCTTCAATACCTTTACTATGAATTTATTGCTTTATGAGTTAACTCTTATGCAAGACTTATTGATGCTTGTCTTGAAAGTACTATTCATGAAAAGTCTTTGATTTATGATTCAGTTGTTTACTCATGTCATTACCATTGTTTTGATCGCTGCATTCATTACATGTGTTTACAATAGTATGATCAAGGTTATGATGGCATGTCACTCCAGAAATTATCTTTGTTATCGTTTACCTGCTCGGGACGAGCAGGAACTAAGCTTGGGGATGCCGATACGTCTCCGACGTATCGATAATTTCTTATGTTCCATGCCACATTATTGATCATATCTACATGTTTTATGCATACTTTATGTCATATTTATGCGTTTTCCGGAACTAACCTATTGACGAGATGCCGAAGGGCCGGTTCTCGTTTTCTCGCTGTTTTTGGTTTCAGAAATCCTAGTAAGGAAATATTCTCGGAATCGGACGAAATCAACACCGAAGATCTTAGAATCCCCGGGAGCTTCCAGAACACCCGAGAACCGTCAGAGAGGGGCCACAGGGGGGCCACACATGGTGGCGGTGCGGCCCAGGAGGGGGGCGCGCCGCCCTAGTGTCTGGTGGCCCCAAACCCCCTCTGACCTTGCCCTTCCGCCTATTTAAAGCCTCCGTCGCGAAAACCCTGACAAGTTCGACGAAACCAGAGAAAACCTTCCAGAGCCACCGCCATCGCGAAACCAAGATCTGGGGGACAGGAGTCTCTGTTCCGGCACGCCGCCGGGACGGGGAAGTGCCCCCGGAAGGCTTCTCCATCGACACCACCGCCATCTTCATCAACGCTGCTGTCTCCCATGAGGAGGGAGTAGTTCACCATCGAGGCTCGGGGCTGTACCGGTAGCTATGTGGTTAATCTCTCTCCTATGTACTTCAATACAATAATCTCATGAGCTGCCTTACATGATTGAGATTCATATGATGCTGCTTGTAATCTAGATGTCATTATGCTAGTCAAGTGGGTTTTACTTATGTGATCTCCGGAGACTCCTTGTCCCACGTGTGTAAAGGTGATAGTGTGTGCACCGTGTGGGTCTCTTAGGCTATATTTCACGAATACTTATTCAACTGTTATGAAGAGCATAGTGAAGTGCTTATTTATATCTCTTCATGATTGCAATGTGTTTTGTATCACAATTTATCCGTGTGCTACTCTAGTGATGTTATTAAAGTAGTTTATTCCTCCCGCACGGTGTAATGGTGATAGTGTGTGCATCGTGTAGTACTTGGCGTAGGCTATGATTGTGATCTCTTGTAGATTATGAAGTTAACTATTGCTATGATGGTATTGATGTGATCTATGCCTCCTTTCGTAGTGTGAAGGTGACAGTGTGCATGTTATGTTAGTACTTGGTTTGGTTATGTTGATCTGTCATGCACTCTAAGGTTATTTAAACATGAACATCGAATATTGTGGAGCTTGTTAACTCCGGCATTGATGGTTCGTGTAATCCTACACAGTTAGTGGTGTTCATCATCCAACAAGAGAGTGTAGAGTCTAGCATCTATTTATTTATTATGTTATGTGATCAATGTTGAGAGTGTCCACTAGTGAAAGTATGATCCCTAGGCCTTGTTCCTAAATACTGCTATCGCTGCTTGTTTACTGTTCTACTGCATCTGTATTGTCCGCAATATTACCACCATCAACTACACGCCAGCAAGCACTTTTCTGGTGCCGTTGCTACTGCTTATATTTATTCATACCACCTGTATTTCACTATCTCTTCGCCGAACTAGTGCACCTATTAGGTGTGTTGGGGACACAAGAGACTTCTTGCTTTGTGATTGCGGGGTTGCATGAGAGGGATATCTTTGACCTCTTCCTCCCTGAGTTCGATAAACCTTGGGTGATCCACTTAAGGGAAACTTGCTGCTGTTCTACAAACCTCTGCTCTTGGAGGCCCAACACTGTCTACAAGAATAGAAGCACCCGTAGACATCAATCTCCCATGCATTCCCTCTTCCATAATGACTATGGTTCTACTTCTACTACTCCACAGTCATCATATTTCTCACCCTCATGCTTCCTATGTACTAAAGTACTCCTCTGTTGAGGTAAAGCATGAGTTTTGATTGGTACCTCCTTCTGAATATTGTGGTTGCTTCCCACAACTTTACTCCTTTCTTCTGATGAACCATCATCTTGTCTTCAGAATCTTTAGAATTCGTCACTTCCTCACACGAATACCATTACCCTCTAGATCTATAGCATAAAGTAAGAACTTGATATTGCAACATGCATTTGCATATCAAAGTCAAACTTCATGTATGGATCTAGTCAAACAATGAAAATCCAATAAAATCCAAGAAGATTCAGCTTTGTGCTTATAATACACACCGTCATAAGCCTGAATATAATATTTGAGTAAGACATTTCTAAACATCAGGTTGAGATGTGTAGTATATCACACCACATAAGATAGGTTTATATCGTGATACTTAGCACTTATATATGGAAGTCTACTATTTGTCTCAACCTTTACCTTAATTGCACATTGATGACCCACAAGTATAGGGGGTGTATCGTAGTATCTTCGATAAATAAGAGTGTCGAACCCAACGAGGAGCAGAAGGTGTTGACAAGCAGTTTCGATGAAGGATTCACTGTAAATGCTCACAGACAAGTATTCGGGGGTTTTGATGTAGCAGATGAATAAAGTACAAGTAAATAAAGTGCGAGAGAAATAATTGCAGCGAGTGGCCCAATCCTTTTTAGCACAAAGGACAAGCCGGTATGTTTACTTATAATGACCAAACGTTCTTGAGGACACACGGGAATTTAGTCTAGTGCTTTCGCTTCATATAGCTGATTAATCTTCATTGTTTTGATAAGTGTTGTGTGGGTGAAACCTATGCTAATGTACCGCCCTTCCTAGGACTAATACATACTTGTGATTATACCCCTTGCTAGCATCCGCAACTACAAGAAAGTAATTAAGATAAATCTAACCACATCCTTAAACTCTGAGATCCTGCTATCCCTCCTGCACCGATATACCAACGGGGTTTAGGTTTCGTCACTCCGGCAACCCCGCAATTGGCAAACGAATACAAGATGCATTCCCCTAGGCCCATAAATGGTGAAGTGTCATGTAGTCGACGTTCACACGACACCACTAGAAGAATAACACCACAACTTAAATATCACAACATTGAATACTAACCAACATAATTCACTACTAACATTTAGACTTCACCCATGTCCTCAAGAACTAAACGAACTACTCACGAGACATCATATGGAACATGATCAGAGGTGATATGATGATGAATAACAATCTGAACATAAACCTTGGTTCAATAGTTTCACTCAATAGCATCAATAACAAGTAGAAATCAACACCGGGAGAGTTTCCCCTATCAAACAATCAAGATCAAACCCAAATTGTTACAGCGGTGACGAGGTGCAGCGGTGGAGATGGCGGTGATGATGATGATGATGATGATGATGATGATGATGGTGATGATGATGGAGATGATGTCCAGCTCGATGACGATGACAATGGCGTCGATTTCCCCCTCCGGGAGGGAATTTCCCCGGCAGATTTCAGCCTGCCGGAGAGCTCTTTTCTCTCTCATGTTCTCCGCCCCGCAGAGGCGGCTGTGACTCTTTGCGACTATCCTCTGGGGCTTAGGTTTTCGGGACGAAGACGTACGCGAAGAAAAGGAGGCGAGAGGGGGCTGTGGGCCCCCTCCTCACAGGGCGGCACGGCCAGGCCTTGGGCCGCGCCGGCCTATGAGGTGGGCCCACCTCGGGTCCCCTCGGCTCCCCCTTCTGGCTCCCTTCGTCTTCTGGAAAAATAGGATTTTTCATATAATTTCCGTCAACTGTTGATCTTCCGAAATATTGCATTCCGACGGTGCTTTTTCCAGCGAGAATCCCGGCTCCGGTGCACGATCCCCAAATAATCATGAAACATGCAAAATAGATGAAATAACATAAGTATCATCTCCAAATATGAAATATATCAATGAATAACAACAAATTATGATATAAAATAGTGATGCAAAATGGACGTATCAACTCCCCCCAAGCTTAGACTTCGCTTGTCCCCAAGCGAAACTGAACTCGGTAAACAAGACCACATGTTTATGGAGTGAAGAGTCGATAAAGAAAATACGGACAAGAAGCATTATATTCATTCACACAAGACATTCTAGTAAACAACTTCCTCATATAATTCAACTTGAAACAAGTAGAAGGTAATCACAAATAAAGGTGCATAAGGAATCATAATTGGTGATGGCAAACTTTGTTCTTGGTCAGAGAACAGTTAACAGATTATACTTATCTATTGAGCAGCGCTCTCATATTAAAGCTTATAATAAACTTGCATACTCAATCATAGTAATCTCCTCATAATCATTGATAACTTTCAAAGCTATATTTATTCAGATAAAACTTGTACTAAACAAGGGAGAGTAAAAGACATGATGAAATAGATCACAATATAAATGGTTTGATCACAACAACTCAAATGCTTGCTTGAGATGGAGGGAAATAGGTTTACTGACTCAACATGAAGTAAAAGACAGGCCCTTCACAGAGGGAAGCAGGGATTAAATCATGTGCTAGAGCTTTTTAAGTTTTGAAATCATATAGAGAGCATAAAAGTAAAGTTTTGAGAGGTGTTTGTTGTTGTCAACGAATGGTAGCGGGTACTCTAACCCCCTTGCCAAACGAGACTTCCAAAGAGCGGCTCCCATGAAGGACGTTATCTCTACCAGCAAGGTAGATCATCCCTCTTCTCTTTTGTTTACACATGTACTTTAGTTTATTTAAGGATGACACTCCCCCAACCTTTGCTTACACAAGCCATGGCTAACCGAATCCTCGGGTGCCTTCCAACAATCTCATACCATGGAGGAGTGTCTATTGCAAAATTAAGTTGCTTACTGATGAATCAGGGCAAAACATGTGAAGAGAGTTATTAATGAAGGTTGATTAATTGGGGCTGGGAACCCCGTTGCCAGCTCTTTTTGCAAAATTAAAGGATAAGTGGATGAAGCCACTAGTCCATTAGTGGAAGCTGCCTAACAAGACTGAAAGATAAAACACCACATACTTCCTCACGAGCTATAAAACATTGACACAAATAAAAGGTAATAATTTTTGAATTGTTTAAAGGTAGCACATGAAGTATTTACTTAGAATGGCATGGAAATACCACATAGTAGGTAGTTATGGTGGACACTGATGGCATAGGTTTGGTTTAAGGGTTTCGGATGCACGAGAAGTATTCCCTCTCAGTACAGGTCTTTGGCTAGCAAGGTTAATTAGAAAGCATAAGAGTTGAGGGAAACAAACAAATATACATACGATAGACATAATCATGCATCTTACTTGTAAGCACAAACAATTTTAACTTCAGAATACTAAGCTAGGAACTAACAAGAAAGATAATAACATATCTACATGTACTTTCTCTTCTCTACTTAAACTCAAAGTGTTGTTGCTATTGACCAATGCTAAGTTTGCCAAAACCAAATAGATTTACTCAATGCTCCCAAAGTGATACCAATACTAACAACAAGATCAATCATATAATAGAGATTGCAAACTAAAATAAGATGTGCAATGTAAATGATAAGACTTCTCATTAATATTCCATAATGATAACTCACACCAAGGGATACATAGATAACCAACTAAAGAGAGATACTTCCATACCGCAACACATCTTATATGATAACTTCCCTACTCATGATATGACACTACTTGAAAGTAAAAAAGGGTAAAAGATAGTGATGATGTGATACCGCGGCACTCCCCCAAGCTTGGAACAAACCAAGGGGATGCCAATACCGATGACGAATTACTCCTTCGGCGGTGGTGATGGTGAATTCCGGATAAGCTTCTCAACGAGCTCCTTTAGCTCTATCAACTTCAATACCTCTCTCGGAAATTTTATGTCCCAATACAATTCCTTCATTAACCATAAAGTGGCACTTCTCCCAATTAAGAACAAGATTAGTTTCTTCACATCTCCGCAATACTTTATCAAGGTTTCGCAAGCAATTATCAAAAGAATTCCCATAGACAGAAAAATCATCCATGAATACCTCTACAATACTCTCACAAAAGCCATGAAAAATAGCAGACATGCATCTTTGAAAAGTAGCAGGAGCATTACATAAACCAAAAGGCATACGCCTATAAGCATAAGTTCCATAGGGACAAGTGAAAGTGGTTTTCTCTTGATCTTTAGCTTTAACAGCAATTTGTGAAAACCAGAATAACCATCAAGAAAGCAAAAATGAGTATTTTTAGACAACCTTTCTAACATTTGATCAATAAATGGTAAAGGGTAATGATCTTTCTTAGTAACCTTATTAAATTTTCGATAATCAATGCACATTCTATACCCTACAACTACTCTTTGAGGGATGAGCTCATCATTATCATTAGGCACAACAGTCATTCCTCCTTTCTTAGGAACACAATGCACAGGACTAACCCATCTACTATCGAGCAATAGGATATATAATACCAGCTTCAAGAAGTTTTAATACCTCATTCCTTACCACATCCTTCATCTTAGGAATTAGACGACGTTGATGTTCAACAACGAGGCTTTGCATCATCTTCCATATTGATAGCATGTTGGCAAATAGAGGGAGAAATCCCCTTCAAGTCATCAAGAGTATAGCCAATAGCTCCTCGGTGTTTCTTCAATATTTCCAATAACCTTTCTTCCTCAATATCAGAAAGCTTAGAACTAATAATAATAGGATATATTTTCTTATCATCAATATGAGCATACTTAAGATTATCGGGCAATGGTTTTAAATCAAAAACAGGATCTTCCTTTGGTGGTGGTGTTGTACCTAAATCTTCAACCGGCAAGTCATGTTTAAGAATAGGTTGACGAAGGAAAATTTCATCAAGCTCATTTCTTTCTTCCCTAAAGACTTCACTCTCACTATCCTCCAAATGTTGTTGCAAAGGATTATTAGGAGCAAGAGCAATAGACGCACACTGTTCAACTCTAAAATCATTATTAGGCAAATCAGCTTTATAAGGAGTTTTGGCAAATTTAGAGAAATTAAACTCATAAGATTCACCGACAAATTTAGTAACAATCTTTTCCTTCTTGCAATCTATAACAGCTCCACAAGTATTTAGGAAAGGTCTACCAAAAATGATAGGACAATACTTACTAGCAGCAGAACCAAGTACCAAAAAATCAGCAGGATATTTAATCTTACCACATAGGACTTCCACATCTCGAATAGTACCAATAGGAGAGATAGTTTCTCTATTAGCTAGCCGAATAACCACATCAATATCTTCAAGTTCACAAGAACCAATTTCATGCATGATCTTCGTATAAAGCTCATAAGGAATGGCATTAATACTTGCACCAATGTCGCATAAACCATAATAACAATGATCACCAATTCTAACAGAGAGCATAGGAACACTAGCTTTCCTAGACTTATTAGGATGCGAAACAATATTAGAAGCAACTTCACAGAAAATAATATGACCATCTTCTACATTTTCAGTCACAAGATCTTTAACTATTGCAACAACAGATTCAACCTTAATTTGTTCTTCAGGTTCTATAGGTTTCTTTGCACTTTTATTAACCGCACTAGATATAACAGAGTACTCCTTCATTTTAGCAGGGAAAGGAGTTTTCTCAATATAAGCTTCAGGAAGTATATGATCAACAGTTTCAATTATAGCACATTTATTTATAGATGAATCAACTTTATCTTTATAAGGTTCATGATACTTATCAAAATTCTTCCTAGGCAATTCAAAGTGAGATGCAAACGCTTTATAAAAATTTGCAACGACTTGAGAATCAAGACCATAAGTAGCACTCATATTACGAAATTTATCGAGTATCCATAAAAACTTCAATGCATTTATAATCATAGTTTATACCGACTCTCTATCTTTGTCGTTCTCCCATCCTTCGAGTATTCTCCTGGATCCGATCAAGAAGGTCCCTTTTAAACTCTTCTTTGTTGCGTGTAAATGATCCAGAACAAGAAGTATCTAGCAAAGTCTTATCTTGAAAAGACAATCTTGCATAGAAATTATCAATAATAATATTACCAGGAAGCTCATGAATGGGGCATTTGAGCATTAAAGACTTCAATCTCCCCCAAGCTTGGGCAATACTTATGAGGCTAGAAATTATATATGCGGTTCCGATCTTTGTGAATTTCACTTGGAGGATAGAATTTGGAATAAAATAAAGGCACAATGTCCTCCCAATTAAGAGAATCCCTATTCTTCAGCAATTTATACCAGTGCGCTGCCTTACCAGACAGCGATATAGAGAATAGTTTCTTCCTAACTTCATCCATAGCAATACCTGCACATTTGAATAACCCGCATAATTCATGTAAAAACAGTAAATGATCACCAGGATGGACAGTTCCATCCCCTTCATAGCGGTTATCCACAACACGTTCAATAATTTTCATAGGTATTTTGTATGGAACCTCGTTCTCACCTGGCGCCTCATCCACTACCCTTGTAGTAGTAGTAGATTTCCCAAAGAGGAATTCAAGAGAAGACCTCTCCATAATGATTTATAGCAGCAGACAAAAATAAAAACAGCACGTACAGTAAAAGTTTCCCTTACCAATTCCACTTACCAATAGCGCTTCACTCCCCGACAACGGCGCCAGAAAATAGTCTTGATGACCCACAAGTATAGGGGGTGTATCGTAGTATCTTCGATAAATAAGAGTGTCGAACCCAACGAGGAGCGGAAGGTGTTGACAAGCGGTTTCGATGAAGGATTCACCGTAAATGCTCACGGACAAGTATTCGGGGGTTTTGATGTAGCAGTATGAATAAAGTACAAGTAAATAAAGTGCGAGAGAAATAATTGCAGCGAGTGGCCCAATCCTTTTTAGCACAAAGGACAAGCCGGTTTGTTTACTTATAATGACCAAACGTTCTTGAGGACACACGGGAATTTAGTCTAGTGCTTTCGCTTCATATAGCTGATTAATCTTCATTGTTTTGATAAGTGTTGTGTGGGTGAACCTATGCTAATGTACCGCCCTTCCTAGGACTAATATATACGTACTTGTGATTATACCCCTTGCAAGCATCCGCAACTACAAGAAATTAATTAAGATAAATCTAACCACAGCCTTAAACTCTGAGATCCTGCTATCCCTCCTGCACCGATATACCAACGGGGGTTTAGGTTTCTGTCACTCCGGCAACCCCGCAATTGGCAAACGAATACAAGATGCATTCCCCTAGGCCCATAAATGGTGAAGTGTCATGTAGTCGACGTTCACACGACACCACTAGAAGAATAACACCACAACTTAAATATCACAACATTGAATACTAACCAACATAATTCACTACTAACATTTAGACTTCACCCATGTCCTCAAGAACTAAACGAACTACTCACGAGACATCATATGGAACATGATCAGAGGTGATATGATGATGAATAACAATCTAAACATAAACCTTGGTTCAATAGTTTCACTCAATAGCATCAATAACAAGTAGAAATCAACACCGGGAGAGTTTCCCCTATCAAACAATCAAGATCAAACCCAAATTGTTACAGCGGTGACGAGGTGCAGCGGTGGAGATGGCGGTGATGATGATGATGATGATGATGGTGATGATGATGGAGATGATGTCCAGCTCGATGACGATGACGATGGCGTCGATTTCCCCCTCCGGGAGGGAATTTCCCCGACAGATTTCAGCCTGCCGGAGAGCTCTTTTCTCTCTGGTGTTCTCCGCCCCGCAGAGGCGGTTGTGACTCTTTGCGACTATCCTCTGGGGCTTAGGTTTTCGGGACGAAGACGTACGCGAAGAAAAGGAGGCGAGAGGGGGCTGTGGGCCCCCTCCTCACGAGGCGGCGCGGCCGGGCCTTGGGCCGCGCCGGCCTATGAGGTGGGCCCACCTCGGGTCCCCTCGGCTCCCCTTCCGGCTCCCTTCGTCTTCTCGGAAAAATAGGATTTTTCATATAATTTCCGTCAACTGTTGATCTTCCGAAATATTGCATTCCGACGGTGCTTTTTCCAGCAGTAATCCTGGCTCCGGTGCGCGATCCTCAAATAATCATGAAACATGCAAAATAGATGAAATAAGATAAGTATCATCTCCAAATATGAAATATATCAATGAATAACAGCAAATTATGATATAAAATAGTGATGCAAAATGGACGTATCACACATTTGCAATGAGATAAACTTGAAACAAAGTGGTTTGGGATGGTGAAGGTTAACCTAATTTTCTTTGGAAGTATTAGCTTAACTTCTATGTTGTTGAGGACTGTCTCCCATGATATCATTTGTTCTAATGTGGCTACTCTATACACATAACTATTGGAATATAGCTCCTATACTTCCAAGTGTTCGTATCATAAGACCATGGTCATGATGTGCTTGGCACACTTCCCATGGTTTTGGAACACAAATCTTGCACTATTGATGAATAACTGGCTTCTTATTGTTTTCCTCCTAAAGGTTTATAATGTTTTAATCCATCACATAATGATTCTCAAGTGAATCATATATGATTAATAGCTCTACCGTGTAAGTAGACATATATTATTCCTATCACTCTTCCTTATTTCCCATGATTGACTCATCATGGTCTATACTACCTCATATCACTTGTTTGTATCACTTACTATCAGTTGTTTCACAAGTTTAGATAAATTTTTACTTACCCTATTACTTGTCTTGGTATACACCTTCTAGTAGGTTATCTTCCTAATATACTTATATTTATCACATGATATCGTTCATATTACAGGTCTGAATAACTCTTACTTAACCATGACATGTGTTGGTACACATCTTCCAATAGGATATCTTTCTTATGGTTGTATCCTCTCTTTGGACTACCATGTATTGTATACCAACTGTGATCTACTCATCTATTGTTTTAAGGACTTAATGGTATACTACATATTTGGGATTAGCTGACTAACTTTACTTTATCTTGGTAAGCCAGGTAAGAAATGTTGACTCAAGTGTGTCAGGATTATTCTCAAGTGAATATCCATCTCAAGTCATAAGAAGTATTTGGTTTATCTAAAACAACTTCCTATAGACACTACCAATCCTATAGGTCTCCTTTAAAGGGTTTTAATCCTAGGGTCAAAGCATTTGCTCTAATACCAACTATGGTGACCCGGCATACCACTGCATGGTGTAGTATGCAAGTCTGATATAACACCAATGAAACACAGTTCCACTAGTATTATATCGCTCAGAGTGGTACAACAGAAACATATGCGGGTCCAAGGCATGTCTATAGAATTACAACATTGACTCTATTACATAAGATCATCACATAAGATCATCACAGCCTCCTACTTTACAATGAGGTAAAACTGCAAATAACTCCAGAAGAACGACTCGTAGTCTAGTCTTATCACGAACTCTATTTGTAGAGTATTTAACTAGCTATAGAGGCTAAAAATAGATTCTAGCTAAGTAGGAGCTAGATTTAGGAAGCTAGTTCCCTTCTATGACTAAACTAGGTTTTCTTCTTGTTGGATGTGATAACTGACTCCTCTGACAGGGTCCTATCTCTTGAAGTTGTTGTTGACTCCTCGGCCTTCGCGTTGCACTGTAGATCCTCCTTCGATGCCTCCATATCTAAGCAGGGGATTTAAGAGTGGTATGCCGGGTCACCACAATATCTATAAGGCTATGGTTCTTACATGCATGTTAATATAAAGGTATTTCATTTGATATATCTTTCAGTTTAAAGTTGGTTGTTGGTTAGCTATACTTTAAACATAAATTTTACTAATCTGTTGCAATATATGACCTTTTGTATTTTGGAGTGGAATTTGTGTAGACGGTCAAAGGAGGTTGGATCGCAGGCTATCGAGTTTCATTTACCACAAGATCAAAGTAAAAAATGATACTCGAGTTATTGTTTGTTTTTTTGGAAGAAATTGCTTGGACATATAAATTTTCTGGATTGTATTTTTCTAAAGTAGCAGATGCTTTCCTTGATTTTTAACGTAGAGACCAATTGAATGCTTCCGTAGTGCAATTTCTGTGGCTTTCTCAATTGATGTTAATTATGCAATCAATAAGATATAAGACATCAGACGTGCATATGTTACACAGATCAAAATTTTATTATGCCCTGCGATAGAAATCCATCTACTTCCAGAAACTATATGTTGTTTGAATTTAAATATTTAAAGCAATAAGAAATGAAAATATTGTTCATTCATTCAGAGAGTCTATTGATGAAGCAAGCACTAATGAAAACGAGCAGAGGGTTGGGACCTTGAAATTCCACCGGTTAAAGATGAAAAGTGGGGAAGATAACTCTTGGCCAGTAGGGAGGATGGCGTAACAGCGAGGACCGGCTTGATATAAGCCCTAGCGACCCTGGTTTGCAATGAGCGGCGGAGGAAGGGGAGAGACACACCGATGATGGAGGTGCATCTCCATGTACATGGGAGATCTCCCTGGCAGGGGTGGATTTGGTGCATATGGGCTACACTTAAATTGTGTACAACAATGTGTAGAACATAATGAAAGTGGAGAGGTTTGAGGAATAAGGGCATTTTAGTTAGTTTTATTTTCTCATTTGTACTTATACACCATTATAATTTTTGTAAATAAAATTACTGCTCCATCATCTCTTGCGGCTAGCAATCTGTGAGAAACCATTTCATTGATCTGCAAACTGAGAAGGAAGAAGATATGACAAATGTTCGAAAGTGTGACGAAGTGGATTGTCTTGGCGGCGGGGCGGCGTGTAGCTTGGGGACGGCCGGCTGGTCGCTGGTGTGTGGCCGACAGCGCCTTCCCGGCCTAGATCTGGGCCCGTCGGGCCCCATCTAGGTTTGGGCGGGCTGCCCCAAGCGTGTTGGCGACGCCCCTGGAGGAAGAGGAGGTGCTTCGGCGGGGATGGGTGGTGACGGCGCTGTCAGCCGGCCTGCTACAGCGCGGCGAAGGAGACTTTGCTGGCTAGTTTGGGCCCGACCGAGCCACTAGGGGCCTGGTGTGTCTCTGCTGCCACGTCCGGTCTGCTACCGCGAAGGCGGTGGAGGTAGTCCCCTCCCGCATGGCTGCGGTGCTGCTACCCCTAACCCTGATGTCCCCTTTTCTTTCCTCTAGGCCTCGCAACGGCGTCCACAGTGAGACGGTGAGGATGCATCCAAGACCGTGGTGGCGCGTGCTGGGTGGAGCACTTCGGGTGGTGTTGGTGAGGGTCGGGAGAAATCCTTGTTGGTTCATCCGGCACCGTCGCGGTGACGCCTGCGGGCGTCATCTTTCCTTCCTGGAGGGCATCGGGTGTACCCCCTCCTTACCCTCCTCCGCATACCGGGGGAAGCCCTAGGACTATTCCATGCAGCAGCGACGTCGTTTTCCTTGTTGAAGGTGTTGCTTGGTATGCGGCGATTCGGTGTGCTAGGAGCGTGGTGGGACTTCTCCGGAGGACGTAGCGGTGGCGGGTCATCCTCGCTTTTTCGTTGATCTATCGGTGTCGGCATTTGTTTCTCTTACCTTTCTTTGTCTTTTCTTTTGGGCTTAGTTGTGCTATTACCCTAGCGTTCTCGATGTATCAGTGGTTGCTATATTAATATAACGGGACGAAAGCCTATTTCAAGAAGGAGGAGTGCCAGGGAGAATGATAATGGCTTTGTCTTCTCACGTAGAGGTGGTAGTTCATAATATACTCCCTCCGTTGTGATATACTACCTTCATCTCAGTTTAACAGCCGCGCACGTAGTTTAAAAATTTGCTTTGACATTATTTTTATTAATGAAATAAGAAATACATGTCACAAAAATTATATCATTGAAAAGATTTTTTGCATACGAATTTAATGATATAGAATTTGTAGATATAACATTTATATTTCGTTGACAAAATCAATGGTTAAAGTTGATTTTAAACTGCGTACATGCCTGTTAAATCGAGACAATTGTTCAGGGATAAGAAGCCGGAAAAAGAATCGATGTTCGTCGCAATATGAATAAAATTACATGTCTTCAAACATTTTAAAAAAATTAAAAATTATTTAACAGGTATATATATATATATATATAATTTTATCTCATAACACATGGACATTTAACTAGTAAGAAAAAAAGAAAAACAAGCAACCAGTATCCGTGGAGAACCGGCACAAGGAACTACCTAAAACAAACCCGCACAAGGAACTACGCCGTCTCCTCCCTTCGCTTTCGTCTTTCTCTCCCCCTCCGGCGACGCCGCTCCGCTCTGCTTTTGGTTCCCGTCTGCTCCGCCTTCCGATTCTCCTCCACTCCCGCATAATCGGTGCGCCCTCTAATCTCTATCCATGTGTAGTAGCGGCATCAGGGGTTTTCTTTTCTAGGGTTCGTCGAGTCGTGCTATATATGGTCCGGGGTATCGTCGTGCCGGAACGTTCTGGGAGTTACGCGATTGGTAAATAGGCCTACGTAATATGATTAGCTGGTATGATTTGAGTTTCTTGCTCACGCCTTATGTAGTGCCAAAGCCTAGTTGTGCTCAAGCTTATTTTGCCCCTGTTGACAACAGCCGTCTCTATTGGCCTAATTGCAGTAGCTGACTGAAATTTTATTCGATGCCTCCTGGTGACCTGGTACAAGGTTTTCCGCGACACGTCGTTCTGTATGATGAATTCATTGATTTAACTAGTTGTTGCTCTTCTTGTTGTTCAACCTTACTAGTTATGGTAGATTAGGTGTATCCAGCACACCTCTTGTTGTTTCTGTATCTGGTAAATTAGGTGGTATTGATAGAGTTTATTGCTCAGGTCCTGTGTTGAACTGAAAGCCCAGAAAGGATAGATGAGAGCGGCTGGTACAACCTTCACCCACCTCTGGTAACTGCATTAGAACCTCTCATGTATCCCATTGCATATCAGCGTGCACAATGCGGCTTTCAGGGGTTATGATTTCTCTTCCTAGGGGTTACAGTCTCTTAAGAGTCTTGTTGATTTGGAAATAACTATCTGTTTACTCTTCCTGGATTTAGCAATAGGACTTTCTTTATTCTTCATCAGATCACTGCCATTGTCTATGCAGATATTTGTACAGCTGATAACATATTTTCGGTTTTAATTCCTTCAGGAACTTATATTTAGTCACCGATGAACATGACATCCTCTAGTAAGGTTTCCACCTACCACTCATTGCCTGCACCAGGATTTGAAAGCGGTCTTACGGATGAGATCCATTCCAAGGTTATGGGCACCATAGGGAATGTGATCAACTCGTTCGATACAAAGTCTCTGCCTAAGCAACTAGAAGGTGCGTTGGGAACAGCTGGAAATGCCATTAACTCCTTTGAGTCAAAATTGGCCGGGAAAAAGCAGTTTGATTTCGATGGAGGAAATGATTTTCTTGATGGGTATGATGAATGTCCTGACGACTATTGGGGCTCTGAACCGCCCAGGGCACAAAAGCCAGTGAACATTAGAAACCTGCTGGGTGGTATTGTCGCTATCATTGGTCGCAGTTGCAAAAATGATGAAATTCAACAATCAAAGGGCTCTAAAACTAGCGTCTCATTCTTGGGGTCAAGTAGTGATGGGTGTACATTCTTGCATTCCTCAGTCTACGCACCAAGTGCTCCCCCGTTGCTTGATGCAGAAGCCTTGGATTACAATATTTATAGGGTTGTTTTAGAGGCAGAGCCACCAGAATGGCTACCCGATAGTTATGCTGGCTCGTGCATGCAGTGTGCTGCTTCTTTCACTGCTATTACTCGTGGAAGGCATCATTGTCGATTCTGTGGAGGGATATTTTGCAAGGCATGTTCAAAAGGGAGATGTCTTTTGCCAGCAAAGTTTCGTGAGAGAAATCCACAAAGGGTTTGTGATGCATGTTATGATAGGCTTGATCCGTTGCAGAACTTGTTGATTATTTCTGTCAGCAATGCGTCACAAACTGCAAAGCATGATGTTATGGATTGGACTTCTGCAAGAGGGTGGTTAAACTTGCCGATTGGATTAACAATGGAGCACGAGATATACAAGGCAGCAATTTCCCTTAGGAGCTATAATCAGGTGTCTAAATTCTGTTTCCATTTTCTTTGACATGTTTAGATATTTGATGGCAATATTTATCTAATAAACAGCATTTCTTAATGCAGGTTGCAAAGATAAACCCAGAAAAATCTATTCCGCATGCAGTCCTTAGTGGAGCAAGTGGACTTGCTATATTGACAGTTATAAAAGCTGGTGCATTTCTTACATACAAGCTTGGAACTGGCCTAGTAGTTGCTCGAAGATCAGATGGATCTTGGTCTCCACCGTCTGCTATAGTTTCAACTGGATTAGGATGGGGAGCACAGGTAATAACTAGGTTGTGAGATACTCCTCTATCTTCCATGTTGTCAACATCTAATTCATCAGTTGATGAACTTCACTAATCACTATCTTTTATTGTTAGTATGATTCCCCTTATGTGGGAATAATTGCATCCACAAACTTCATTGCATGTTATGCATGGAATGGTGTATGATAAAAAGGATTTTTTTTTCCTGCATTGGCTATCAGAAAACACACATGTTACATGTAGTTCAATGACACATACATTATTTGTTTTCCATTACTGTGATCTGCTAAGTGAAACTCTGATTTTGGGGTAAACAGTACTTGCAAGTTACTACTTTTGTGTAGAACATGGTCTTGGGAGTTAAACTGAGTAAAAAACATGCTTGATGTTGACTGCTATCTATAATTGATAATTTATGATATCGGCCATTGTTCATGTACGTCCCTAGTAGTCTGCTACGATCTCTTGTATCTTACATTGTTTATCTTAAACATGCAGGTTGGTGGTGAGCTGATGGATTTCATCATAGTGCTTCATGGTCAAGAAGCCGTGAATACCTTCAGCAGCCGAATGCATTTTTCACTCGGGGCAGGTTTAAGTGTTGCTGCAGGACCGGTTGGCAGAGTATTAGAAGCTGACATGAGAGCTGGTAACAAAGGCTCAGGAGTTTGCTATACATATAGTTGCAGCAAAGGTAATGGTTATGTTCAATTCATTTTTTCAGGCAACTCTTGTCATGTGAAATCCAGCTCTGTCCGAGGGTATGGATGCAGTAGTTACGCAGTGGACTGCTATGAAAAGAAAATAAACATGCAATGAAGTAAGAAAAAAGTTAAAAGAGAACTCTGTAAATATTATTATAGTTTTTATATATGAGCTTACTATTTACTTAAGTTGTGGCCATTCTCATGTCTGATTCTAAGTTTGACTTGAGTATTCAGATCTCTGCATCCTGGGGACTTTTATACGCATTTGAATTGCTTTGTTAATTTTAGAGTTAGCAGAGTTAATTAATTGAGTATGATTCATGAAGTTCTAAATAGTTATCCGTTAGGAACTTCTGTATGGGATCAATCATCCTACTGACAAGGCTTATCATAGGTTTCTTGGCAGCATTTTATCTGATAATTCTGTTCTCTTATCTATACTATTTATCTAATATTAAAGGTAGAAGTTTAGTGGATCAAGAGCTGTTATTACCTTCATTCTTTCTAACGTCACAGCTAAACATTGAAGTTTGGCCCTTGTCCTGAAATCTTCCCTTTTATTTAGTTCCATCAATTAACAAAATCAATCCACATAACTGTATTTTTCTCTTGCAGTAGGCAACTTCTATTTGAATGTTCAATGCTATATTATCTATTCAATTAATTACTCCCTCTCCATATCACAAATAGACGCCGTTTTAACATGCATTCAGTCAAACTTTTACTCTGAATATCATTTTAATTATTCAGATTGGAAATTTGAAAATCATATGCATAGATTTGTCTCGAAAGGTATTTCTAGAATCTTATTAGTTCCTTGATTTTTATACATATATTGCAATATGAATACAGTGGTCAAAATTACATTTTGAATATTGTGTTAATGTCCAAAACGCTATGTGTGAAATGGAGGGAGTACAACTACAAATTTACTGTACTGCAAAAGTTTTGAAATTTGTTGAGTGGTGGTTTACCTACATTCCGCTATGGGAAAGATTCCTTAATATTATTCTCAAAATGCATTCAGAGCACCATAAGGACCCTGACACGAGATAATTAAAAAATTGATTTTCATAAATCCTGAGTTTCCACTTGGTATTCTGTTATGTTTCTGTCATTTTTGCAATACACACAATCTAAAAATTTGGAGTCCAGTAATAAATATTTTTTTGGGAAACAAATATAGAATACCAAGTTATCCTGACACCTAGCGTAAGTTTAGGATGAAACTATTTAGAACTATGAAGTTCTGAACTGCAATCTTTGATGCTAGTCCATCTCAGTCATGCATGACCTGTGGTACAACTAATTTTTGGTGGTTTTGGATGACCTGACAGGTGCATTTATCGGGGTTTCGCTGGAAGGGAACTTTGTTGCCACCAGGATGGACGCCAATCTACGGTTCTACGGTGACCCATATCTGACAACTAGTGATATACTTATGGGGAACCTGGAGCAACCAAATGCTGCTAAATTTCTGTACAAAGCGTTGGATGACCTATACTCGGGTCTGGATTTTTAGCACGATGCAGACCTCAGATTGTAAATATTTATTTTCATTTCGACTAGCTATTTGTGTTGCTTGGTTCTGAAAATGCTAGATAAACAAATGCAGCATGTTGTTCCAGTAGGATGGAAGTGTAAAGTAACATGTAAGTCCACGTTATTATGAAATATGGACATGCTGGACTTCCCTGTCCGTGAATCCATTGTTGACAACATTATAAGATCAGAAACTGAAAAGGAACGACCAGGTAGTGAGCTTATCAAACGGACAGTGGAAATAATTTCAGCATGTATTCCTCATATTGTAGATTAGTTTATCATCTGTTTGGCACCAGAGGAAAGAATCTAAGGTGCTCCTGGAATATCAGGGAAAACAAGGAAGCAAAATCCTATTGTAGGTGAGCAACGGAAAAACAACTTCGTCATGAGTAATCTTCATTGATTTTGTTGATCATCTCCATGTTCGCATGTTTCATACATGAATTTCATTAAGCACCTAGCAAGCACAAAACAACCAATGAAAGAGGAAGGCTAGAGGGAGATGAATCTCGTTAGAATAATATACTAGTAGCAGGTAGGAGGAAGAGCAAGACAATTCCTTGGAACGGAACGTGGGAAGGAATATGTGCGAAGGACAGATACGTCCGGCATCCAGCGTGTCCCAGCCGTCCACCAGCTCTGCGATGCGTCCTGACATACACAGAGGTAACCGATGCAGTCACGTAGTTAGTTAGGGGAGCAAGTGCATCTGCAGACAGAGGATTTGGAGGAGTCCTGCACACTGCTGGAGCACGCTCGACACCGCCGTTTCCGCGTCTGGATGTGGGAGCTGTTGCTCATGCCTAATCAGCGTCCACCCATCATGCCCAACACCTTCTACTGTCGGCACCACGCCGCCGCACGACAACTTCTAGCATCCCCAGGCATGATTTCCAGCATGCTGCTGCACCACGCGTCGAGGCTCCTTACCGCAACCCATCCTGATGATTTTTGCCAGCTTCGTGAATTTCTCACGCACGAATGGATTTTTTTTTTAAGAAACACAGTACAAACACATACGTTCACATACACGCGCATACACTCACCCATATGAACGCACACACGCACTATCCTATGAGCACCTTCGGAAGACTGAGCCGGCGGATTGGATCTTGAAATTGACGAATTCACCACAAGCGTCTCGCTGTCGACGGGAACGTCGCCTCCCACTGAATGAATATTCCGCCTTTATTAGACACATAGATGTCAAACCTGGGGTTTGAACTCTAGTAGGCGGGCTGAGGGTACAACCACCCTCCTAACCACCCAATCTCAGATTGGTTCTCGACACACGAATGGATTATGTTTCTGTTGTGGTGACAAATACAGCAGAGAGCAAACGCCAAGGACAGTAGGAAACATAACCACGTAGGTAATAGTTTGCTTGCTATAGGTAAATTATCAGGCTTAATTCCTTTTCCCTCGTATGTAGAATTCAACCAATTAAACCAGCTTTACTTTTGTTTAAATGCGGTAGCTCCAACATCTGCATCAATCAATGCATCCGACTTTCATTACATTTATTGAAACATACCATAAAGTACGGATAAAGAATTTACATCACAAACCCGAAACCACCAATCAATACCTACAAACTCAACATGACCGGGAACAATCGCATACGTGAAGACGCACTCCAGGCTAAACGAGAGCGTACATCCAGATAAGCAGACTCTTAGCGAGCACATCTTACGCACGCCACAGAAGCGGCCATTGCCATCGAACTCCAAGCAATCTTCAAGGTTAAGATCCATATAAACTTCACCGATCTTGCCGATGACGCCACCATGACGACATACAACACCCCCTCCCTGCGCGGACCCATGAACACGCAGTCGTCGCCAAGACCACACTGCTCCACACCGCCAACACTCGTCGACGTCGATGCGAAAGATGCAACCCAGCTTAACCGCCACCGAAAACATCCATTGGTTGCTTTGGCCATGCAGAACTCCAAGAATGATACCCTCATGAGGGAAACAACGTGGGAGCGCCTCCATCATCTGATCCACGGATCTGGAGTTTCCCTCGGAGCGGCACGAGTGGGTAAACACTGGCTGCAATGGTGATGCCTTCAAAAAAGTAGCGGCGCGTGAACGTCGCCATCCACCGTGATCGGAGTTGGGGGTTCGATTTTCACTAACGTCCGCGCTTCCTCAACTCGCCTTCGAGACCAACTGGTCGACCACCTCCGGCGGAAGAGGAGGCCACCATCACCATGCCTAGGGCAGCCGCCCTTGGCGTCCTCGCGCCGCGGAACTAGCCTAGAATCCTCCACGAAGCCATTGTCGTTGACGACGCTGCAGCAAAGTGAAGCCATGGCCTCAGCCCGCCCGAGCCCATCAGGGCCCAGACCACCGCTGATCCTAAACCAGCTGTTACTATGAGTCAAATCAGTTATGGAGGTAAGCATTGTTGTCTATCTTGACCAAGAAAATATCGCAGGTGCTTTGCTCTGTAATTGTTCTAGAGACAGCTAAGTAAAAGACCCGAAACATAAATTCTTAAATGTTATGGGCTATAGTAAAATGGTCTGATCTACAAAAAAAATTTGGCCATATCCTACAAGGTTGAACTTTGAATTTCACATTAGATCTTGTTTTTCAGGAGCACTTACTAGAAGGTTGATACCCAAAGTGTTGCCTTTTGGTCAACATCAATGTTTTTTTGCTTCTGAAAAGGTATGTATCTATAATCAGAGATGAGCTCTTCAGTTCTCCATGTACCAAGTTTTATTATGTGGAAGAATCAGTGATCCTAAATCGTGACATCTCGCCGTCCCAGATGGTAAGTTAGATCTCGTATGTGTTGTTATTGTGATTTATGTTTTTCTAATGGTAGATTTTGTTGCCACATGCATCGCTTGGCAATTTCCTCTTGTACTGTAATATTGTTGTTGCGTTGAATCGGTGTTTATATTTCTTTAAATTTCATTTACTGCAGTTGTGAGTCTCTATTGGAATAGCCAAGTTCCTCTGGCGTGGAACAAAACTTCGGATACACGTCCACAGTTTATTGAGTACTCATATGTTCTAACTGACTGTTGGGGTAAGGAGCAAAAGATTCATGCCATATAATCCCCTGAGAGTTCTTTTCTTTACAACTTTGTAATTCATCCGTCTTCTTGGGCAAATCTTGGTACCGGCAGCACAAGCTAATTCTAGTAGGGACCACTGTGTCTACGTATGTATAACAGAAATACAAGTGTATATTGGGCAGTATGTGTTTCAATTTTTTTTTGCAAAATGGCGTTTATAGAATGTACAGAGAATTGTAGTGGTATTTTTTAAATTTTGAAAGTTACAATGGTGTTTCTCAAATAACCCAAAATTGCAGTGGACGAAATGGAGGTTATGTCCCCAAACTTTGCATCAAAATGATGGACATGATCTTTTATTAAAATTAATGAATGGAGCCTTACAACAAAAACACAAAGATCAAATCAAAGCCATCTCACTAACGAAATATGTCGCATCACCTACAAGCTTGATCAAGGGGTGGCCAGTCGGGGCCTTATGCCCGGACCTCACACCTAGGCACATCATCAGATAATCGAACGCCTCACCAAAATGCCAAACAGTGAGTCGGAAAGACAAATACGTCCAACAAACCCTGAAGGCACACCATTTCACATGCTCAAAAAGTCACGCCGCCATCTTCCATCGACCCATCTTCAGTAAGAATCAAGGCATTGACGCTTGCCGTCGACGCCGCCACGACGTCGCCACCCTATGCGGGTCCATCAACCCGCATCTGTCATCGAGACCCCGCCGCGCCATCCCGCTGGGACTCTTCATTGTCGATGGTATATGCCACACTGCTTTGCCTTGGTCTCCATGCGATAAGCACGCGGAGACCGCCACCTAGCCACCAAAGCCATCCAGACGTTCCTCCAGTCGATGTATGTCTCCAAAGACGATGTCCCCATGGGGGTGACGGCATATACGCCGCCATCATCCGATCCGGTAAGCCCCCTCAACGACTCCAACGAGGACCACGACACCCATGTGCGCCGCCGTCGGTGGTGGCCTTTCCCCAGAATCAATGGAGCAAGAGACGTCCCACCATCGCTTCCAACGAGAAATACGATACCACGGCCGGGCGCTGCTGCCAATGGAGACATCCCCGCCCGCTTCACCAGCTGGACCACCATCTCCTCATTGTAGACCGCGACACCCCACCGGCCAAGCAATCCGCCACTGGAAAGCCGCCATAAGGCAACACCACCACTGACCGGATCCCTTTGCACCGATGAGAAAGACAACCAACAGTGGAAGAGGCCACCTCGCTGCATGGTCGGCAGCATGGCCACGCACACGTCGTCTCAAGGCGCCCGTTCAAGATCCCGCCGCAGCCGTGCCTCCAATTAAGCTTGTTTTGGACCGGAGCATGCATTTGCCATAGTAAATCAGGAGCCGCTCACTGTGAGTGCTTTTCGGTTTGAGTAAATTAGTAGCCTCTGACTCCAACCGAGCGGCCAATGACCAAGTTCCTTTGTATTGACATGTGAGATGATATTTTTTAGAAAAAAACATGTGAGATGATATTTTGTCACAAGCTCACCACCACAGCTGCAGCAGCACTACATCACCACCACCCCCACACCTCGACCATCACCGACACCACACGCCACTTGCTTCTCACTATTGACACCAAAGTTGTCTCCACTGAAAGAATATAAACCACATTATTAGACACACATGAGGTTCGTCCATACTAGGCCGGACCTTCATCAAACGGTTGGTTCTCGTATTGATTTGGAGATTTTCCTGAAACCCAATGGCCAAAAATAATGACTTCAACTCTTCACAAAAATAAAACATAATGACTTTTTCCGTGCTGACAGAAAATCAATTTATACACGACAAAAAAAACACTAATATAAGTATCATGATTTGCAATGTCTTTGTCTACGGAATTTGGAGTTTCAAATTGGATACTAGTAATTGCAGATAAGAAACGACCTTTCTAAAAAACGAATTTTTAGAGCTTGGATATATTGAATAATTAACATTTTTTTCTTTTTTCCCAACTTTGAATTTAAACATAATATGTGGCGCGAAAGCGTCGACACCTCTAGCACGAACTAAGAGGTTAGCTTATGAAAAACTCCTTCACTTTATGACAAATTGTCTTTTGTCCCCGAATGTATGCACTTACCAGTGCCACTACCGCAAATCATTATATTTATCGTTAGGAGCCAATATTTCTCTCTCATCTTCTCTCGTTCATGGTTAGATATCCTAGTGTCCTAGGTAGAGTTATTCCTAATACTCCCCCCCTAGACTACACACATTGAGTATTGCAAGCACCGCGCTTCTAGACACATATTGTACAAGACAATCCTTTATGAAGTTACATTTTCACATGGGTATGCTCTATTTTTTTAGATAAGGCAGAAGCTTTGCCTATATTCATTGATTAAGATATTTTATAGAGTACAAACCAATCCAAGCAGCCAAACTGCACAACGTTCCAAACAGAAAACAAAAGCCTACTCTCGTGGTAGAATGGATCTCAATTTTTTTGCGCCCGCGATCCCCCAAAGGTAAGCATTTCGCTTAATACTCGCCAAAACCACAGTTGGCATAGAGTTAAAGTTTAAAAAAACTCTGGCATTTCTCTCATTCCATATCTCCCAAGCGGTAAGGAGGACCAAAGAGGATAGCCCCTTGCGACGATGACCATACACCCCGGTGATAGCGCACCACCATGACTCCACCATGCCAAAATAATTCCAATGAGAGACATCAAGATTTAACAAACCTAGCAACTCCTTTCAAGCCCTGCCAAATGCGGCGGGAGTACCGACACTAGAAGATAAGATGCGCTGCGGTCTCCGGTTCTCTCTTGCATAGTTGGCAAAGAACGTAATTTTGGCCACCTAGGCGAGCAAGGCGGATCCGCCATCCACACCGTATTTTGGAGAATAAGCCAAACAAAAAAGTTGCATTTAGGGAGGGGGCAATTATCCCAAACCGTCGGCTTCATGAAGGACGTAGGAGCATCCCCAAATTGAGCTAAGTATGATGTGCTCACAGAGTATTTTACGGAGAAGGAAAGCTTCCAAGAGATGGTGTCCTTGACACCATTGGTGAGTTCAATCTCATTAATTTTGCTCAAAAGGTTGTAGAAATCGTAGATGTGATTCACCGCCAAGTCACCCGCAAGGTTTAAATTCCCAATCCAAAAATCATTGCCGAAAGCCTTATGCACCGCCAAATTCTTTTGCTTAGTGATGGGAAAAATTGATGGAGCAACATCTTTGGGCTTTTTGTCCCTCAAGCCAAGGCGCATGCCAAAACTTGGCGGTCCTTCCATCACCAATGGCAAGGTCAATGGAAGAGTAGAAGATATCAATGTTTGTGGCATCACAAGGGTCCCCTAAGCCAATCCAAGCAAGACCCGGCTCCATCCATTCATACCAATGTCATCTATCCTCAAAGCTCTTGCGAACTTCTCAAGATCCAAACATCGAGGCCGCCCATATTCTTGGGCCAACACACAAGATCCCACTTTACTTTGCATTTCCCGGGGGTGAACTTGTTGGATGCCCACACAAAGGAAAGCACGATCAAGCTTGAGAATTGGCTACATAATGCCTTTTGGAGGAGCTAAGGCGGTGATAGGGTAGATGGCTTGGGAGGTAGTAACAGATTGTAGCGCAACTTTTTCGGGGGTGGTGACATATTTGTGCTCCATAGCATTCAAATTACTACATTGTGATAGTCACGTGGTTTCACATAACCTTTGCGCTCCATAGCGTTCAAGAGACCAATGCAAAAAAATTGGGATATGCCAACCTTATCACTTCAACTCGTGGACAATGTCTGGTAATTACATTTGCAATAAAAGTGCATTTACAAGTTTTAGGGGATTTAAGAAAATTGCATGTATCAAATACTTCATCAATTCAAAAAAAAAATTGACGAATACTTATATAACTTGTTAGGGGAGCTAGACAAAAAGGTAACCAATTAAGTCCGGCAATCTAAAATAAAACCAGTGCAAGCATGCAACCGTAACAAAATGACCACATACACTAGACAAATAAAATGATGAAAATAACGCCCATTGGTGGCCAACGATTAGGATCCAAGCACATGACTGCAGCACTATGTTGTATTTAAAAATTTCGGAATAATGTACAGACATAAAACAAATCCGGTGGTTGCCACCAACCACAAGAACTCAACAAATTGTGGGTAACAATCCAAGACATTCTACTACTGTAAAGAAAAGACTAGTGTCAGCAAACAGAAGATCTCAACTTTTAATACAAGTCAAATCCTTACAGGCACCTCTACGTAATATTCCATGCTTTCTAGGGGTTTCTTTGCAAACGATACGAGCCACTCAAATTTCATCACGAGACAAAACCTCGCCTCTATCTATTTAAGGAAGAAGAGGGGTAGGAGATCTGGTAGGAGGCTGCCCAAGAATCTTCTTTGCCCACTTCCAAATCTCGCTGCGGCGGCTCCGTTCAGCGACTTCAAAGGTAACGATGCGATTCCTCCAACCAAGTATATTATCTGCTACTAGTAATCCATTGCCCTTGTTCATGCTCCAAGAGGTAGGGCGGACCGTCGAATTGCTACCGGTTTCTTGATTCTGTGTCTCGGTGTTGGATCTCTAGTGTTTTTAGAGTCTTAGATTATACCTTTTTCGGTCAGAAGCTTTAGATTTTTCTTTACCCGATTCATCTCTACAACTAGAAGCAAACATAATGTTGTCTGTTTGCCCAATCCGGCTTTTCGGGATGATTGTCGGGAGATTAGATTGATCGGGCTTCTAGCTGGAGGTGATGTTTTGCTCGATATGTCGAGATTAGCTGATCAATTACCACCATGTGTGCCAAGTTGGTTTTGGATAACTCGGGCATGTCACTTCCAGGAAGGGGGGCTTTGCTTTGTTAGGTGATTAATAAATTAGTATGGGAGCAGGGGTCCATGTTTGGTCCCTTCTTGGAAGAAAGGAAACTGCACATGGGGTGGGGTCTATTATTGCTTTTTTTTTTTAAGCAGTCTGCTAGTCATTGATCTATTATTGCGTTTGTTAAGCAGTCTGCTAGCAGCCATTGATGAACCACGTCTGACCTTGGTGATTTAGGTTCATTGGATCTAGTATGATTGGACCTGGCTTCGTCACATGGTTTACTGTATCACTATATGCAATGATTTAAAAGTTTCATGATGTGGCCGGTTAGCTGCTTTGCTATATATCTTGAATGGACAATGATTAGTAGGCCTCATGATTTCAGTAGTTACATTCTGTATGGTGTTTAGAAACAATGTCCGTAAGTTGTCAAAGTCGATTGTTTGCTGAAAGATCTTATTGTTTGCCATAAGCTGTTGTAGTCCCATGATATCTGGTTGACATCTTAACGCTTTAACTTTTGTGAGTGCAGAATGGCGCTCAACGACAAGCACACATACGCGGAATTGGAGAAGGAGCTGTACTGGCCAGCTGAGAAGCTGCGGATCTCCATTACAGGAGCTGGCGGGTTCATCGCCTCCCACCTTGCAAAGCGCCTCAAGAGCGAGGGGCACTACATCATCGCCTCTGACTGGAAGAAGAATGAGCACATGGACGAGGATATGTTCTGCCATGAGTTTCACCTTGCTGATCTCAGGGTGATGGACAACTGCCTCAAGGTCACCACTGGGGTTGACCATGTTTTCAACCTAGCAGCTGATATGGGAGGGATGGGCTTCATCCAGTCTAACCACTCTGTGATCATGTACAACAACACTATGATCAGCTTTAACATGCTTGAGGCTGGTAGAATCAATGGTGTCAAAAGGTAACATTCCACCTTATACTACCTTTGTGTGTTTCACTGTAAGATGCTAAGGCCTGTTTACCTGTTCTGCGCTCCAAATGAAAATCCTCATATACTTTGCCTTGGGTAGCAGCATGTCCACTTTTAAATTTTAAACAATATAAAGGGGATGTAGTTATGAGTTTGTCGAAATTGCAGATTTGGATAAATGAATGTTTCACATTTATTATTGTATTTATGAAAATTAGTACTTGCTGTTTGCGCGGCACTAAGCGGAAAGGGTCGAATTGGCCCAGTTTGGGAAAGCCTTCTTCGGGCACTTTCCACTAAGCGATATGTCGATGACACTAACTGAGCGCGGGAAAGTTATTCTTGCTATGCAGTGCATGTGCACCATGTATTGTAGCATTGACATAAATGTTCGTGTTGTCCTGTATGTGGTTGTTGCATGTAGCATGTACTAGAGGGGCGTGTCTGTTGCATGTGCACCATGTAGTATCTTCCAAAGTTCAGCTACAAAATTGGTGTCAAATTTTGCAAACCTTGAAACAGTTTGGTAAATAGTGTTTGTGCAGAGCACACACTATTTGTGCATGTTGCGCCGCATATAACGCTTTGGTGACCTCAAGGGTCTGGGTTGCATGGTTGGCTTGTACAGAGGAAATGTTCATTGGGGCTTTCCACTACGTGATTAGTTGGTGATAGTAACTGTGACAATGAGTTGGGGGAAGTGTATAACAGTATAATTGCTATGAGCTGAACCCGTAGCAATGTTATGTTGTATTGAAGTAAATAGTTAGGGTTGGCCCACATCTCCAATTATGCATCGAGGACTCGAGGTGGCTTTTCTACCGGGCAATAATCCGATGGCACTACAGGATTGTGTTCATGTGCGTATGACACTTGAGGATTGTTCATGCGTCTTCTTAAGATCCGGAATAAATCTGCTCGGATTTTATTTTTTATCTCGCAAGATTCAGTTACATGATAAGGTATCAAATTTGGCAAAACTGAAATAGTTGGGTAAATAAACCTAGCCTTTGGAACATCGTTCAACTACAATATTTTTTACGATGCATAATTACAATTTTGTGTAGTCACATTGATGGAAGGAAGGAAAAAGCTTTATGTAGACAAAACAATAACCTTAACAGCAGACTCAGAGAAGAATATGCTAGCACCAAATATGATTGAACTTCACTTTTGCTTCCCTGTAGGTTCTTTTATGCCTCAAGTGCTTGTATCTACCCTGAATTTAAGCAGCTGGAAACTGTCGTTAGCTTGAAGGAGGCAGATGCTTGGCCTGCAGAGGTTTCATAATCTAAACACTCATATATGTTTCTGTATGCACTGAAACCTTTTATATTATGACAAAATAACACTAACTTCACTGATGCTAATCTTTAGCCTCAAGATGCTTATGGTTTGGAGAAACTTGCGACGGAGGAACTATGCAAGCACTACACAAAGGACTTCGACATAGAGTGCCGAGTTGGTCGCTTTCACAATATTTATGGTCCATATGGAACATGGAAGGGTAAGTTGTTTGTATGGTGATTATTAATATCTATGGTTGCTGTTCATGATGTGTTGGTTGCTAACTGTTTAGGTTTGACAATTACTTGGCTATATAGGTGGAAGGGAGAAGGCACCTGCTGCTTTCTGCAGAAAGGCTCTAACCTCCACTGACCGCTTTGAGATGTGGGGAGATGGTCTGCAGACTAGATCCTTCACATTCATTGATGAATGTGTGGAGGGTGTCCTCAGGTTAAAAAAAAAACTTGTGCTTAAGTTCTGTACAGTCCAGTAACCTTTTTCTTTTGCTATGAAACCCATTCCTTATATGTCCTATTTTTTGATGATAATATGCGTTTGAATTACATAAACTAAATTTTGCATCAATATTCCCTTGCTAGTTTTGGTGATAAGACGAGACACTTTGTGCTCAAGTGTCGACTGAAAGCTTGCAGCTTTTGCTTCCAAGAGAAGCATTAGCTGTCCTCCTAGCTCTTCTGAGGTTTAAAAGTTTCAGATAATCAAATGGAATTGATTTTTAGTGAACAAAACTTGCAGTGTGAGGAACACCTCTTTGTTTTGTAGTTTCTTACTTTATTGTACTTACCCAACAAGCAAGTCTGTATTTATCTTTTACGTAGTGCCCAAAGGTGTACATATTGGTAGGAATAGTGAAGCCATTGCCTTTTCAGGAAACTTGCAGTGTTTTATGCTCACGGTTATCATGTTGAGCCAGTAAATCTTATGTTCCCATCCTGCCATTACTTCCCAGTGTCATAAAATCCTCTGTAAAATCATATAGCAACCGTGTCTCTCCTTTCCGAGAGAGCAATTTATTTTCGAGGGTCAGCTTAAGTAATTTTTTTTCCCAAATGCTTTCAGGCTAACGAAGTCTGATTTCTGTGAGCCTGTGAACATCGGGAGTGACGAAATGGTGAGCATGAACGAGATGGCCGAGATTGTCCTTGGCTTCGAGAACAAGGAGCTGCCCATCCACCACATCCCTGGCCCCGAGGGTGTCCGCGGCCGTAACTCTGACAACACACTCATCAAGGAGAAGCTTGGCTGGGCTCCAACCATGAGGCTGAAGGTACCCTCCCAAAGTTTTGTACAGTTTTCTCTTGTGTTGAGCCACCCAAATTAAATGGTCAATACTCATGAAACTGGATCGAAATTCTTCCTGCAGGATGGGCTGAGGATCACATACTTCTGGATCAAGGAGCAGCTGGAGAAGGAGAGGTTGGAAGGAGCCGATGTGTCGGCCTATGGAACATCCAAGGTCGTCGGCACCCAGGCGCCCGTCCAGCTTGGATCCCTCCGCGCTGCAGATGGCAAGGAGTAAAAGACTCACCCTGGGAAAGACGATGATGCCATTATGTGCCCGCTGGTTCCAGACGTGGCATCATCTGCTATTTCTTAGTTACCGCACCATCTCCATATCTTTATTCAGTTTGGACTTGACTTGCAACATGAGATGTATACCTTTGGTTAGCCTGCATTCTGTGTTTTTGTAAACGAGAAAAACTGCTTGGTACAAGAGGATGTCAATGTTATAGACAACAATATTAAATTATACATGTAAAATGA
>NC_061510.1:208655220-208853913 GCF_022539505.1 Lolium rigidum
CGCCACGCTCGCCCGGACTCGCGCGCAACACCAACGGCAGCCAAGGCCGCGTCCCGCGTCTTCCGGAAGGCCGCCGCAAGAAAAAGCATGTCGAAGCCATCAAAGCCGAAATAAGCTGAAAAATGCAAATTTTCGAAGTCCTAGTAAGATCGGCGGCAGCCGGCACGAGCCGACCGCCCCCAGCCCGAAGATGGAGATTCCGAGTTCTAGGTAAGATCGGCGGCAGCCGGCACGAGCCGACCGCCCCCAGCCCGAAGATGGAGATTTCGAAGGATAAAGAGAGCCTGGCGGCAGCCGGCAAGAACCGACCGCCCCCACTCGAAGATGGAGATTCCGAAGCTTCTAGTAAGACTCGGCGGCAGCCGGCAAGAACCGACGCCTCACCGAAGATGGAGATTCCGAGCTTAAGTAAGACGGGCGGCCCGGCACGAGCCGACTCGCCCAGCCCAAAGATGGAGATTTCGAAGGATGAAAGAAAGCCTGGCGGCACCGCAAGAACCGACCGCCCCAGCCCGAAGATGGAGATAGCGAAAAGATAAAAGTTTCGCCGCCGCTACCAACCTAGGCCGTGCAGCCGACAGCCGAAAGCCGGCAAAGAGAAGGGAACATAGAGGCACTCACCCGACAAGCCGCGATCAAGCGCGCCAATCTCCTCCGTCCAGCCGCTTAGCGCAGCCGTCAGCTCCGTGGACTTGGTGGTGACCTCCTCCCGAAGCGCAAGCCGCCGCTTCTCCACCTCGGCCAGCCGCCGGCTCGATCATCCACCTTCTCCTTCTCCGCCGTCCTAAGGGAGGCGAGCTCGCGGAGATGGTTCTCGCTCCAGCCTGCGCAGCCGCGTCAACTCCCCTCGCCCACCTTGAGCTTGGCGGCCGCAGATCGGCCCGCCTCCTCGCCGAGGGCGCACCGGTCGCGAGCAGCCCGGAGATCCGCCTCCAGCTCGCGGGACCTTGGCGGCCTCAACCGCGAGGCAGCTCGGAAAGAAACGTCAGCCAACGAAGACTAAAAAGAAAGAAGACATCGAGTCGGAAGAAGCAAGATCTTACCCTTGACGGCCTCCAGCTCACGAGCCAAGCCGGCCCGGTCCAGCTTGGCCTTGTGGTAGTGGGTCACGGCGCGGTTGTACAGATTGGTGCGCCGATCCGCCACAGCCTAAGGAAAAAGAAAAATCAGTATGCTAGGCGAAACCCGGACCGGCTCCAAGCAGCCGGCCCATGCCTCTGAGGGCTACCAGGATGATAACCAAATCAAAAAACAGCATGAAGCTTACCTTGCCGGCTTCCTCCACCTTGGCGAGGCTGGCCGCGGCCTCGGCAGCCCTAGCCTTGAGGTTGGCCTCGCAGGCCGGAGAAGAACATCTCCACCGATGCTTGGCCGGGGTCCCCTCCCGGCTGGTCACCTCATAGGAGTCGGCGCGGAGCCACGCCTGCTCCATAGTGCCAGCCGAGCCAAGGCTGGAGTCGGAGGCGGACGGCACATGCAGGAGCAGAGCGCCCTTGGCCACGTGCAGGCCCTGCGGCGACGCCGATGGGGCTCCCGTCCTCACCAGCGCGCGCGAGTCGGCGCCCTCCGTGCGCGCCGGCTCATCCCTTGCCGGCTCCCGCCTAGCCGGCTCCCCCGTCAGTCGGCTCCGGTGGTGGCGGCGCTCCGGGCGGCAGATGGCCCAGGCCGGCGCAGCCATCTCCGGCGCCCGAGGTGCCCCCTCCGGGCTTTCATCCAACACCACCACGCTCGGCCCGGCTCCGGCTCCGGCCGCGGGCGGCGCAGCCCCGCCGGCTCCGGCTCCGGCTCGCGGGCGGTGCAGCACCGCCGGCTCCGGCTCCGGCCGAAGGCGGCATGCCCCGGCCGGCCCCAGCGGCTGGGTCCAGAAGACGAGTCCGACGCGGGAACAGTCGTCCGAGCCGGCCGGCCGGCGCATCGGCTCGACCCGCGTGCCGCGATCGTGCGCTGAGGCCAGCGGCACGGCGAAGGAAGGCGCCCGCGGGAGGCGGAGTACCCGCAGCGGCGGCGGCGTAGGCGCGCGCGGTGGAGGCTGCGGCGTCGACTCCCTCCTTTGTCGAGGAAGCGGCGACACAACGCGCGGAGTCTGCCGGGAGCCGCCGCCCTAGGCAAACTTGGTGGGAGCCCTAGCCGAACAGATAAGGAAAAGATAAGCATAAAAAGTAAGGAAAGAAAAGGAATCAAACAAAAGAGAAAAGAGAACTCACCCGGCCTCGCTCCGGAACCTTCTTCGGCCGCAGCCCGGCGGAGCTTCTTCGCCTTCGCCTCCAAGGCGGCAGTAGAGCGGAGGTCACCGGCTCGCTTCTTCCCCTTGGGCGCCGAAGTCGCCGTGGTGCTTGGCGGCCTCGCGCGCAGGGGCGCGGCGGGGAGTGGCCCCGTGGTGGACGTCGCCGGCTCCTCGTCCTCCCCGCTGCTCCGGTGAAGGGGCGGATTGTGCTCCCCCGGCCGCCTAGGTCGGCGCCCGCAGCAGGTCGTCGTCGCCAGCCTGGTCGCCGGCTTGGTCAGCCGGATCGGCGTGATCCGCGTCCATCTCCTCGCCGCCGGGTCGCCATCCTCGACGCTTTGGCGGTTGAAGAGCTAGAAAAACAGAACATGAGCAAACAACAAGCCGGAAGTCGGCAAGAAAAGGAAGTCGGCCTCGCAGCCGCAAGCCGGAAGTCGGCGGAGACACAAAACTTACCAGCTCGGGCGGGTGGTCCCCGTCATGGGGCGCCAGCCCGTAGTTCCCCTCCTCAGGCATGTTCGCCTTGGTGATGTTGTTCACCCGGCGGGCGACCTGGGCCTTGGAGACCAGCGCCTTGGACGTCCGGTTCGGATCGAACCGGCCGGACATGTGCCCGATTTTGTGGGTGCGCATCTGGAGCGGCAGCACCCGGCGCTCGGCGATGGTGCAGAGGAGGTCCTCGGCGGTCAGCCCGTTCGCGACGGCCGCCCCCAGGAGTCCTGCAGCTGATTCACCTCAGCATCCGGATCCGTCGTGCGGGCGTTGTAGCTCCAGCTTGATCCGGCCGACCGGAGGAACCGGGTTGAACTCCGAAGGTTGATCCTGGTCGACGAGCCGGCCCTCGTTGCGCACGTAGAAGAATGACATCCGCCACTTCTTCACCGAGTCAACGGTTGGAATCTTGGGGAAAGGCGTACCGGGCCGAGTGTAGATCGAGGCGGCGCCGCAGGCCCGCAGCGGCCCTCGCAGTTTGCGCCTTCAAGCAGAACAGCCGGCTCCGGAAGTCGATGTCCGGCCACAAGCCGGCGTAGGCCTCCATGAACGCCACATAGCAGCCGAGGAGGATGCAGTGCGTTGGCCGGCAGATGAGTGCGGCTGCAGGCCGAAGTTGTCGAGGAACTGGCGGAAGAAGGTGGAAGCCGGCAGGCCCAGCCCGCGATCGAGGTGCGCGCCGAAGACGACGCGCCGCCGGCTGCGGCTCGGGCTCCATCTCTCGCCGGGCGCCCGCGTGACCACCGACGACGGGATCCGGCGGAGGCGCACCAGCCGCTCGATGTCGTCCTCCCGCATGTACGAGCCCCGCCACGATCCGCTGGCGGAGGCCATCGTCGAGGAAGAAGAAGAAGATGACCACGAAAGGCGAAAGGGCGAAGAAGAGCCTTGCGACGGCGGCGGCGACGACGGCGGCTGAGGACGCTCCGTTGAAACGCGGGGCCCCGTGGCGCCGGCTCGACGGAGTAGCGGCGGCGGATCGGCGGAGATTCGCTCGCCGGAGTTCGCCAGCGGGAGACGCTCGCCGGAGCAGCAACGGGCTCGAGCGCGAAGAAGAGAGCGAGAAGAGCAGGAGCGCGAGGAAGACGAAGTGGGCAAGTGGCCGCCTGGCACCCTCCCCGCGGCATTTATAGCCGACCGCGGCGGGCGGTTGGCCTCCAAGTGGCGATCGTGGCCACGTCGCCCGGATCTTCTCGCGCATTAACTTCCCCCACGACCGCTACCGTTACCGGAAACCGCCACACCACGTCGCCCACGACCGCATCAAACCGGAGGGGACATTGATGTGACCGGACGAACCGGCGGCAGAGCCCGAGCGCCGACCGCCAAGTCGGGTGCAGGACCCGAGGCGGCGGAGACTCCTGCGCGCCGCAAGCCGGAGCCGGACAATAAGTTCAACTCGGACCAAAAGTCATCAGCAAGGCGGAGACGCCATCAAAACTTGCGAGAAAGCAAAAGCTGCGTAAGTGTAAATAGCAGCCGGCTAGAAGCAGCCGGCAAGAACGAGCCGGATGAGGGCGCAGCCGGCTGAGTGGAAATCCTCAGTCGGCCCCTCCAAGTGCCGCCAAGTATATTCGAGAAGCCAGGAAAACCTGCCTAGGTCCTTCTAAACGCAGGACCTTGCCGCCTTCGGGGCTAATGTCGGGGGAAGACCCCGGGTAGGGCAATGGACGCAGAGCAGCCGGTCGGCCACCGGCCGGCTCGCGGCAAAGGCCGGCCGAGGAGCAGCCGGCCGGCGCCGTGGCCGGCTGGTCCGGAAGCCGGCTGGCTCTAGGTCCTAGTCGGCCTGGCTACGGCCGCCAATGCTGTAGCTGGGCCGGCTTCTACAAGCCATATCCGACTGGGGGTCTGTACCTCAGACCGACTCGAGGCTGGCGAGTCTTGCACTGGAAGGAACCGGGCTGGTGATCCGGGTTCCCAAAGTCCACGCTGACTTCATCTTCCGTAAAGCGCGGGGCACTGTGGAGCAATAGTGCCACGCGCCGGACATGCCATCATGGCCAACGACGATCCGTACTGGCTACAGTGGCTGATGGCGACAGGGACACCTCCTCTCCATACCGCTGACCTCGGCAGCCGGATGGGACAGGCCATGAGGCCTCAACGGCTCCTGACGTCACTGCCTCGGGAAGGAGCGGAAGCCGGAGCCGGCCAAGCCGGCCGCAAACTATAGGGTCTTATATGTAAAGTGCCGGTGCCTATATAAGCCGCACTACCCCCTCTCGTGTAGGGGATCGATCATTCTCACTTCATTCCACCCTTAGCGCTGCCCCGTGAGAGAGACCATCGTCTCCCTTAGCCTCCCATGAGCAGCCGGACACAGCTCTAGGAGCACCATTGTATTGTGTGATCATCATATACACTCTAGCAGGAGTAGAGGTTTTACCTCCATCGGAGGGCCTCGAACCTGGGTACGTCGCCGTGTCGCTCGTCCCCATACCCGCTTCCGGATACCGCCGTGAGATCCCTCAGGAACCACCTTCGATTAGCCGCCCTATGGCATATGCCGTGACGATACCACGACAGGGTTCGCACCGGCTGAGCGGAGATCTACAAAGTAGCAGTTTATAAGGACAGAAAGGTGAACAAAATACCTCAGGAATAACGACCTCATCGTCAGAACCAGAATCGTTTGCCGGATGAGGAGTTGAAAAGTTACCCGGATGCTTGACATGCGTCGGGCCCATCTTGTGCTTCCCCTTCACGTAGGGGTCGGGGTCGCAGTCGTCCTCGAAACACCGGTTGGGGGTGTAGGAGGCTGGCTCCTCAATGCGGATCCGGGAGAAGTTCTGCAACACGAAAGAAACAGGTTAGAATGTAAAATTCACAAATACTCTGGTACAAAGTCTTCCGGAGATCCCGAGATCTTACTCGGGGCGGAGGAGAGTTGCTGCGGTTATAAGGGAGCAGCCCATATTTCCCGCTGGGCTTCAGCGTGTTCTGGCAGATCTGCTTGGCCTTAAGGACCAAGTCAGGGGGGCTCAACGAATGAGTAGTAATCCGGGTCGGATCCATCCGGCCCGACATCTGGCAAATCTTATGGGCGCGCCGCTGAAGGGGCAGCACCCGGCGCGAGAGGAAGAGCATGACCAGGTCATCCGCGGAGAGGTTGGTCTCCTCCCTGTTCTTTTCGATGAAAAGGGAGATCCGGATGGACTCCTTATCGTCCCTAGGATTATGGAGCCAGTTCTTCATACTGGGAGGGCCGGGTACATATTCTGGAAGGTTGATGAAGTCTTCCGGGACACCGTTCCGGACGTAGAAGAAGGACTTCTACCAGGTCTGGACTGATTCCAAACCGAAGAGTTTATAAAAGGAGCTCCCTTGGCGGGGCGAGAGAATGCAGCCCCCGCACCGGACAAACGGCTTGGGGTGCGGAAGATTCTTATCTTGGATAGAATTCTTCCAGAGGTAGTAGAAAAGGAAAAGTTATCTACAGTGGGAGTGATACCGGCGTATCCCTCCATGAAAGCGGTGAAGGAGGAGAGGTAGAAGATGGAGTTGCCCGGAAGGTGATGGGGCTGGAGCTCGTAAAAATCAAGAAAGCGCCGGAAGAAATCCGACGCCGGAAGGCCAAATCCGCGCTCAAAATGGGCGGAAAAGACAACATATTCGCCCGACTGAGGCTCAGGCTGACGTTCCTCACCGGGGATGCGGCACCAAACCTCTTCCGGAATCCTCCGGGACCGGTAGAGCCAGTCAATCTCCGCCTGAGTCACGTCGGAGCCCATCCAGGCCCCGCGCGTATAGAATCCAAGTTGATGGCGGAAGATTGGGCGGCGGCGCCCTAGCTCGAGCTGCCAGCTTCTTTTCCTAAGTCACCGGTAGCCTGAGCGGAGCTACCGGTAACCTCCTCAGACTGGGCGAGGTCCTCTTCGAGCCCGTCGGAAGCTTGGTCGACCGGGATCTCCTCCCCGGAAGAGGTCGTGGGGATGTCGCTGTGGTGACTGCTAGCGGAGGACTCCGGAAGAGATTCCTCGGAAGACATACTTGACAAAGTTCAAGATCTACCTACAAACTGGTTTCCCCAAACCTACTCCCTTGCGAAGATCTACGAGTAAGAGAAAAAGCAAAAGAAAAGAAGGAATAAATACACTACCGGCCCGAGAGCAATGTGGTAAAGGGAGAAAGGTGCGTCGTCCGCGAGACTGACCTGAGGGCGGCGGTGGACGACGGAACCGACAGTCCGCCGGAGCTCGGCGAGCAGGCGGTTGAGGGCGGCGAACGGAGAGTAAGAAGCCGAAGAGGAAGCCGTGTCACGCTCCAGCGTAGAGGAGAAAGAGGACATCGACGGAGGCAGGCGAGCAAGGTCTCCGGCGCGCCTTCGCGAAGTTCGTCGGAGAGCGAGAGCTTGGCGTCGAACGACGGCGAGAGGAGCGCAAGCGGCGGAGGGCTCAAACTGCTTAGGGAGTGGAGAATGCGAGGAAGGAGGCGAAGAGGAACCGCAGCGCCCTTAAATAGAGAAAAGGTTTGTGGGCCGGAAACCGCTCGGTCCGCGACGCTTTGCTTCATGGGCCGCCACATGGCGCGGGGCTACACGCGTGAAAATCAAGCTGCCACAGGAGGGCCACACGGATCCGGAACGGCGGTGAGGATCCGGTGTGGCACATTAAATGAGAGCGCGGGAGTCGAAGGGAAGTGATCCCTGACACTGGCGCGTCAGAAACAGTGCGCATGTCTCTGACAGGCACTGTTTCCGAGATATTCACGACTTCATCGAGGAAGGTTTAATGGCAAAACTACCGGAAAAGATCGGTATGTTGAGATGGATCCGGCAGAGATGCCGGAAGGTTTTAAACCGGTACGTTAAAAAGAGGAACCTGGCATGGTCCGTAGGATAGAATCCGCCGGACTATACCAGCTTCGGGGACTAATGTTGGGGGGATGACCCCCGGTATGCCAAATGCATGCCAAACTAGCCTTGTTTAGGCTTTAGAGGTACCGGTTTAAAGATTACTCCGGACAATGAAGTTAAGTTCGTGGCTAAGTGAGGCTATACCGGTATCCCAGGAGGGGTATACCGGAATAGACTAAGAAGGTACCGAAGTACCAGCACAGGCTACACTGTAGCACGTCGGCAGTCGGGTCAAAGATTCCCTCAAGGACTAGAGGACAAGGATGAGCGAAGCGCATCAGCTTTAATCGAAGCTCTGAGGCCAAAGCAGAAGATGACGTAAAAGTTACTGGAGGATGTCACCGTTCCTGATTAAAGGCCTACCGGCGTCACCTGCTGCCAAAGAGGCTTTGTAAAGTAGTTTGTCTAGTCAAAGATGCCATTAGGGTTTCTTCCCCTGTAAGCCACCCTCTCCCCTATATAAGGAGAGGGAGCACACCCTTCTCGCGGGGTAGATGGTAACCTGGTAGCCTATAAGACAATTCATCATGCAATAGAGAGATCCTAAGTAGAGGAGTAGTGCCTGTACTGTGCTTCTTCAACCTCTGGCCAAGGCCAAGTTCTTCAATAAGATACCGGTATTCCATCCGGATTCCATCCTTGTGTTACCAAAACCCTCCCCCGAATCCTCTAGCGCACATTCGGCCCCAACTCAAGCCATCCCATGGCATCTGTCTGTTCACCACGAGGACAACCAACTCTAGTTAGGTTTCCTCATTTTGCAATGTTTTAATTATGCATTAGTTTGTGTAAATCATGTTCCAAACTATATGTTAATTTGTGTAAAACCATGTTGCCAATTATGTATTAGTTTGTGTAATGTTCCTCCTCTCTATTGATATGAAAATGCAAAAAATAAAAATAAAAGTAGTTTAATGTAAAAACAAGTTTGGGGCTGCGTTTGGGAGGCGCGGCTGGGGAGCGACGCCCCCAAACACGGCACGAAGAAAAGGCATCCCCCAAATGCTCGATCTGGCGCCGTTTGGGGTACACCGCTGGATATGCTCTAAGGGTAGGTATGTACGTTGGGACGCGACGCTTATTTGTTGTCGGTGTCGTTGAGGATAAGGTTTTTTGGGCCATCGCCTCAACGATGTCCCGCTCGTCAAAATCAATGGATCTAAGGTCCCAAGCAAAATTTTCGAAACAACACAAAGACCTTAGAATTTTTTTTTGTCTGGGTTTGATCATGTCACAACAACTTCTTGCCCACCACCACCGGGAATCTAAAAGTTGATGTGGGAGGTGGCCACCAAAATTAGTAATGTTTAGGAGCATTCTCATGTTATCTGTCTTTTCCCCTAGGTCTTTTCTAGGGTTCCCTATCTCCTCTTGCGGCACTCGCGAGAGTCACCAATTTACCTATGGGAATCTACACCCGATCGATGTGATTTCCATAAAAGCGCTCCCTCGACCGTGAGGTGGAGAGTTCGCTAGTCAATCTGTTTCCACGAGAAGGGTTGCATGGCGGAACAAGTGGGGCTGCCGGAGGAGGAACCTGTGATCCTGGTGACGGATCGGGAGAGACATGATGCCCCGTATGGGTGGGGCACGGATGGTGCGGGCGGCCCAAGTACGGCTGAGGTTAAGAAGGAATTGGAGGACAGATTCAAAGGGCTCAATCTTGTGAGAGAGGAAGAGATAGATCTTGATTTTTCTGAAGAGCTTGATGATTTGATTGGAGATGTCCGATGGCTAGTGATCTTTAGTTCATAACACAAAACCCTTTAGTCATGCGGCTATGTTCAAGCAGATGCGTAATGCATGGGTACCGGCACAGGAGGTTACTTTCAAAGCAAAAGGTGCAAATTTGTTCCTTGTCCAATTGCATTGTTTGGGAGATTGGTCGAGATTTATGGAGGAAGGACCGTGGTTGTTTGGTGGGGCGGCACTGGTAATGGCAAAATATGATGGCTTCACAAATATGGAGGAGTATAAACTGGATAAAATTCCAGTTTGGACCCGTATTCAGGGAATTCCAGAAGGGTTGATGAAGAAGACAGATCTAGTGGAGATGGTTGCGAAGAAGGTGGGTGAGCCACAAATTTTAATTATTGTCAATGAAGGGAAAACTAACCCTTCAAAATATCTCTGTGCCAGGGTTATCTTGATCATAATAAACATTTAGTGTGGTATGTGCCAATAAATTTAAAAGAAAGGAAGAAGTACCATGTACAATACGAGAGACTGCCTGATTTTTGCAAGTTTTGTGGTTTGTTGGGCCATGAAGTGAGTGAGTGCGGGGATGGAGTGCATGAAGAGGATAAGTGTCAATGGGTTGATTGGCTGAAAGTTGTGTTTGAACTAAATATCCCGACCGACGCTGGTAGAGGAGGAGGAAACCGAGGTGGCTTTGGAGCACGTGGTATAGGTTGAGGGCGCAATCCAGGGGATGCAAATGAATTCGCAAACTCATATATGGATATTGTACCGGATGATGGTTTGGAGGGGGATCGTGTTATTCGCAAGCGCCTGAGTGGGAGTGTGGGTGTTTTGAAAGGCTCTGATAATGCTTCGGTTAATGTACTAACCAAGACAGGGAGAGTGGCTGATCAGGTTAACTTGCTAAAGTATGGAAATGGGGTGAGTCCTGGGGAAAGTCCAGTATCTACTCCTCAGAAGGTACAACCACCAAAATGGCATAGGAAGGTGATGAACGGTGTGGAAAGTGAAGATATGATAGGATCGGCGACCTCCAGCGAGGAGGATCGGCGACCTCCAGCGAGGAGGATCGCCGGGAGCAATGACACTCTGTGGTCTAAACCGTCGCGGGCTTCGCAACCGCCCGCCGGGCAGTTCGAGCGCTTCTGGACCTTGAGAATCAAATAAAACCGGATGTGCTTTTCTTGTCTGAAACATATTTGGATAAATCTAGGGCAGGAAATTTAATGAGAAAGTTGGGTTTTGATCTTTTCAGTATTTTTGTGAGTGATGGCCAAAGTGGAGGTTTACTAATGATGTGGCCGAAAGAGACAAAAATAATCGAGAAAAGTGTTACCAAAATTTATATTGATGTAGTGATTGAGCAGGATACAAATTGGATGTTCACTGGTGTTTATGGTGAACCAAGCTGGAATCAGAAGCATGTGACTTGGGATGCTCTTCGTAATCTCCATGGACAGATGCAAAAGCTATGGTTGGCACTTGGGGATATTAATGAAATATTGTTTAATTATGAGAAGGAAGGGGTCCGTCCGAGGACCCAACAAGCGATGCAAGCGTTCCATGATGCTTTGAAGGACAGTGATCTCGAGGATATGTGATATGTAGGAGATATTTTCACTTGGAGAAGTGGAAACATGAGAGAAAGATTGGACAGAGGGGTGGTTAATGATAGTTGGAATAATTTGTTCCCTCATGCTAGTCTTATAAATAGGGAGACAACACGATCTGATCATCGACCAATTTTGGTTGATACGGAGTACCTATCTACCTCACATGCGATAACGAATGGGCCAAGGATATTCGAGGCCCGCTAGCTTCAGGAGGATACAGTGGAAGAGATGGTGAAAGCAGCCTGGGAAAGGGAGAAGGCAAGAGGAGAGGATCCATCTTTGATGCAAAACGTGAATCATGTGCACTCAGAATTGCATACTTGGGATAAGCATATTTTGAAGGCACCTGCAAGGAGATTGAAGGAATTAAAAAGGGACCTTGAAGAATTGAGGAGAGGTCCAATGAATGATGCAACTTTGGCAGCTCAGAAATATATCCACGTACAAATTGAAATTACTCTAGAGAAGGAAGAGATGTTCTGGGTGCAAAGAGCTAGAGCAAATTGGTTAAAATATGCCGATTGAAATACAAATTATTTTCATAACTTTGCTTCTAAGATGAAAAAAGCATAGCACAATCAATGGTATTGTTGATGACAGTGGGATCAGGCATTAAGATAGAGATGCTATGTGTGGTGTTGTATACAATTATTTTTCAAGCCTATTTACCTCGGAAGTATTTGATCCAGAGGAGGGAGCGATGGCTGATGTACATCGTCTTGTTACAGTTGGTATGAACAGAGAACTCGCAGGCCCGTTTACGGTGGAGGAAGTTAATAAGGCTTTGTAGAGTATAGGGGGTCTTAAGGCTCCAGGCCCGGATGGCTACATGCAATTTTCAAACGTTTCTGGGACATGCTAGGAGATGATCTCATAAAAGTAGTTATGAACACAGTAAATAATACCTCGGTTCCAGATGATTGGAATAGTACAACTATTCTGATGATTCTGAAGATTGAATTTTTTTTATAATGGGGTATACCCCGGCCTCTGCATCGGTTGATGCACACAACCTTTTATTAAAAACCGAAATATACAAAGTTTACAACTCAAGGATCAACGAGGGTCGATACAGAAATCAACCATCGAAACAATAAAAGACTGCTAAGCAATCTAAGCATCATGTAATATCTTAACAGGCCGCCAAGTAGCCTGGTAGAAAATATCATGGGCAACCATTCGAAGGCGGTTGCATCCAGAAACCATGCACTCCCGCTGATCCTCCGGGAGCAAGAAACACCAAAGCTGGATCTAGTGGACCATAGTGTGAATAACCTGCAAAAAATTAGTGGAGTGCTTTTTGTTAAAAACAATATCATTTCTGTAATTCCAAATTAACCCACATAAAGCCGAAACAGCAATGATTTCTAGCTTTATCATTTTTGTCAATTCCATTAAGCCAGTTTCCAAACATATTTGTCACATTGGATGGAGGTGGAATATTATAAGCCGCGAAAATAACCCGCCAAATAAGCCTAGCAAAAGGACATGAAATAAACAGATGTTCTACTGATTCCTCGGCGTCACAGAAAGAACATTTCGTATTTCCGTTCCAATTCCTCTTTACTAGATTATCATGGGTTAATAGGACTTTCTTACTAAGGAACCACAGAAAGATTTTTATTTTTAGTGGGATTTTTATTTTCCAAAGATACTTACGAAGATATCTTGTATGTCCATTTAACATATCGGCATACATCGATTTAACAGTGAATTTCCCTGAAGATGTTAGACCCCAAACGAACTTATCATGATCATCATTTAAATTTATCACCATTAAACGTTGACATAGGTGTGCCCATTGTTCCCATTTATCACCAATTAGTCTTCTCTGAAAACCAATATTTAACGGAGTTGACCTCATAACATTTGCCACTGTATCATGCTTACGGTGGAATATATTGTAAAGTTGGGGATATTGAGCTGCAAGTGTCTGATCACCTAGCCACTTATCTTCCCAAAAAACACACTCCATCTCCGGAGCCTACCACAAATTTATCTCTACCAAAAAAAAATCCCCCTTGATTTTCATTAATCCCTTCTAGAAAGGTGAGTCAGTCGGCTTACTTTCAACTTCAGCCAAAGTTTTCCGTAGTAGGTACTTATTTTTTAACAGTTGTTGCCATAATCCTTCTTCAGAAAGAAGTTTAAAAAGCTATTTACTAAGAAGGCGGGAATTTTTAATCTCCAAAACTTCAATTCCCAAACCACCTTGGTCCTTAGGTCTGCAAATCAAATTCCACTTAGTTAACCTATATTTCTTTTTATTTTCCTCACATTGCCAAAAGAAACGTGATCGGAAAAAATCTAGCCTCTTCCTTACCCCTTTAGGTAAATCAAAGAAGGATAGCATAAACATCGGTAAACTAGTAAGAACTAAATTAATCAGCACAAGGCGATCCCCGTAAGATAATAATTTTCCATCCCAACACCCTAGTTTGTTTTCAAATCTACTTTCCACTGGATTCCACTCAGAGTTTTTTAATTTTGTATAATGGATTGGGATACCCAAATATCTAAAGGCTAAAGAGCCAGATTCACAACCAAATAGTTGTTTATACTGTTCCTCTTCCTCTTTAGCCTGACAAAAATAGAAAATCTCACTTTTGTGAAAATTAATTTTTAGTCTTGACAATTCTTCAAAGAAACGCAATACTAATTTCATATTTACAGCCCTTTCAATGTCATGTTCCATGAAGAGTATCGTGTCATCAGCATATTGCAAAATGGAAATTCCTCCATCAACTAGATGAGGGATAAGACTTCCTATCTGTCCATCCTCTTTCGCTATTTCTATTAGGGTAGCTAGCATATCTGCAGTAATGTTAAATAACATAGGTGATAGTGGATCACCCTGTCAAAGCCCCTTTCTGGTTTGGAAGTAGTGATCAATATCATCATTGACCTTGATCCCTACACTTCCTCCCCTAACAAATTGTTCGACAAGTTGACACCATATAGGATGAAAACCTTTCATGCGCATAACTTGTTGAAGAAAAGGCCATTTTACCTTATCATAAGCCTTCTCAAAATCAATTTTAAAAATCACCCCATCCATTTTCTTCCGATGAAGTTCATGAATGGTTTCATGTAAGATAACTACTCCTTCAAGAATATGTCATCCTAGCATGAAAGCCGACTATGTAGGACTAATAACTGTTTCAGCAACTATATTAGCTCTAATAGTAGCGACTTTCGTGAATATTTTAAAACTAACATTAAGAAGGCAAATTGGTCTATATTGCTGAATTTGAACCACATTCTCCTTTTTATGTAACAGGGTAATAACACCAAAGTTCAATTTGAACAACTGTAATTCTCCTGAATGCAGTTGATAGAACATTGGCATTAAATCACCCTTGATAACTTCCCAGAAGGTTTGGTAGAACTCAGCTGGAAAACCATCAGGTCCTGGAGAAACTATATGATGTCTTCGAAACAGCCACAAGCGAAGAAGGAGGAAGGATGGAAGAAGCCGGTAGCTAGAAGGGAAACTTATGATCAATATTGATGCAGCTTTTGATGTGGACTCAAGAAATGGAGCAACGGGAGTGGTTATTAGAGACTACACGGGACAATGTGTGGCAGAATCACGTGTGTTTACCCCATGTAGTGGATGCTCATTTGGCGGAAGCTTACGCTTTCTGCGAGGGCCTTACTTTGGCGCAAAGGATTGGATGTAATAACTTCATTATTCAAACGGATTGTGCTCAAGTGTTGGAAACCATGACGCAGGGGTTTCTCAGCTACAGCCTCAGCAGCTATATGTGATGACTGTATTATCCTTAGGAGTGGTTTTGATGATGTTTCTATTGAGTAATGTAATACGGAAGCAAATTAGGTAGCACACGAGCTTGCTAAAGTTTCTTTTAGTTCTGGTAGTTCTTGTACATGGGTCGATGAGCCCCCTAGGTTCATTCTTAGAAAGCTCGCAAGAGATGTAACAATTATGTGATGGTGGCAGAAAATTTCAGACGCACTCTTTTTCTTACCAGGGTACCTAAGGGGACTGGAAGATTTTTAATGAGGCGGCTTGCTAGCTTAATATATTTTGTTTTCCTAAAAAAGTAATGTTTAGGAGCAAGCATTTGGTGCTTGGGGTGGGGCGAGAGTTCATCGGCAACCAGGTCATTTGGTGATCGAGATCCAAGAAGCGCATGGATGCTCCCATGCCAATGACGCACATCAACAAGGGTGACTTTGCTCGCGGTGGTTCTTCCTCAGAGGGCTGCAACGCGACATGACTATCTTGGCTCTTAGAGTGTTCCGACTTCTTCATCTTCCCCGAACCAGGGCATCACGAGGAGTTCAGCGAGGTGCTACAGCTATAGGACGTGACGACTCAAGGTGGTACCACGAGAGGGGACAAGACGATGGGGTGGCTCGATTAATCATTACAGCATGGGTGGAGAATCCTAACGTACATTGTCGGCAAAGTTCTAGTCGGTTTTGCTGTAGTCGTTTCGGGTTATACCCTAACTTCAATAATTAACTTCTCACTTAGGTAAGAATTTTTTGTTGCCGGTTATGATTAACAACCGGATGGGACTTACGGGTAACTTGTCTACGTAGCTAAGCAGAGTCCATCCGAATTTTGACAAAACTTAGACATGTTTCATGGACGGAGGGAGTAGGTTGCTTACATTTCAAAACTTACATAGACACATACTTGTACCAATTATCTGCATGGATATTTTTTCCATAACTTTTCCTAACTTAAATGTTATGATTTCTGCTAAAACTTTCGATAGGGATCATTTGTACACGTGGTCTACAAATCTTTCTACCTTGGTGTGTTGGGTTTTTACCATTCATGGCATGTATGCTTTGTTTTCATACTACTATAATTTCTACAAATCTCACTTATTAGTTTTTCAAATGCAATGCTACTACTTTCTCGCTTCGCATTATATCATTAAAGATAGATTAAGTACCCATGCAGTGATGCATCACTTGAACCGAACATCCGAGAATCCACACCCATTGACTTGGTGCACTACCGGTTGCAATATCTTACTATGCCCTTCCATATGGAAGCCAATGAACAAGGCAAATGTAATGAATTGACTTGTGGTTACTTGAGCAATTACTAGCAAGAGTACCCGATTAACAACAGTCATGGCTAAAACCACATCAATCATCTCACACACTCTCTCTCTCTGCTAGTAAAGCAACGGTCACACGAGAGAGAAATTGGTGGAAAGACCAAGGAATGTGGCAGAACAAAAAGTGAACTGATGACACCGAGATGAGATGAACGAAATGAGAACATGGGAGTTGGGGAAATGTTCTCACACTACTTGTGGGAAATAGTGCGTGACACAACTGGCATCTAGCCAGGCTCCACGCCCTTGATGCGCGATCGGACGGACAGAAACGCGACCAGCCAGACGCCAGTGATGCCGTTGCGATACCGCTGTCGTCTCCCAGCTTTTGACGACAGGTTCCGGGCCTGCGTGTGTGCGCGCATGTGAGGGAGGTGTGGTGATGAGCTGAGATCTGGGCACGGTCATGCATGGTGGGTTTGCGAAAAGCTACCCAGGGCTTTTGCTTTCTTCGGCTTGGCTAGCTTGTCAGCTCGTGCATGCACACTGCGTGCATGATCTCTTTATCATTTGTTTTCCTTTTTTGCAGGAGCGAGGAAAATGCCAAGAATCCAAGATCATGCACTGCAGCAGTGGGCACATTTTCCCGAGATCTGAAAAAGGGCTGATCACTTATCGGTGGTCATCATTATATTTTGACCCTCCACCACGAGTATTATACTCTAGATCAGAGAGAGTAACATATTTCTTGAAACCTATGTACATATAAGCCCGATGAACGCGGTTTTGTCACAACCAGTTCAACCCACACGAACCATCTAGGCAGTGCAATCTACACCGAACCATGTTATTTTGTATGTTTAGAACATCTAGCTTCAACTTCTTGCATTTTTAGAACCAAATTGCATCCTTCCTTATCCCCCAATTCTGACTCTCTCTTTATGCAGGGCTCGCCCCCAACCCTAAGCATTGTTCGTACGATAACACGACAAGAGGTGGCATAGAGATAGGCTGCCACATCCGGTGGAGGGAAGAGCATGCATACTCAGATCCACGCTTTGTAGCCTTGGAACTAGCATGTGTCAGCGTCAATTCGCGGTAGACGATGGATGCAACCGTCCTTTCCACTTAAGGCCACCGCGAAAACTCCCCTGAATTCTCGACACCATCTTGCCCCACCCTCTATGTAGGGGCGGAGCTAAAGAATTGGTGACCAAGATGCACGTCGGTGCCGATAGCTGTCGAAAATAAATTGGTAGGGGCAACGCCAACACATATGGTGAAAGAATGCTATTCTACAAATAAAATAGAATTTACCGGGTGCCCTGTTCACCCCCATGGTTGTACTTGGATCCCCTGCCTCTATTCTTCTACAACCTTCCCCACTCCACTATCGGTACAAAAGGCGATGAATCCAGCCCAAGTTGCATTTGTGGGATATTTTTCGCTTGAAATTTTTATGGGTTTGTATCCGAACAATTTATGAAGGTTTTTTTTCTCAGTTTGTTGTTCCTGGTCCAAACATAGTTTAAAAGATTGGTGTCGTCTGTTTGGTTCATAGAGTATTTTGGCACATTAATTTTTATTCGTAGATGGTGTTATATTTATTAAATATTGGACCCATAAGGAAATCATGTTGCATCATATGGATATACCATTTATGAACATTTTAATTTGAACTATTTTATTTACAAAAAATGCTTCATCTACTACTGGGATAATTTATATCAAGTTATTGTGTAGGCCGAGCCATGCTCTAAGGCTTCTTTTTTTCGAAATGGTGCATGCTATAAGGGCTAAGGCTAACAATGGATACTACTCTACTCTAGCAGTTTAGCTCGAACTAGTTGATTTGACATGATCCGAAACGAGACAAACTTGACGATCAAAGGCATGTGCGAACTGAGGCACTTGCAAAGTTGCAAGTATCTCTCTTTTTTTCCAAGTTTCGATGATTGAGAGTTCGAGACACCATTATTCCCGGTGAGTGGAAAAGGTGGCAAGTCGTACGTGCATGCATGGACGGAGGCACGAGGACACACCAATCAGAGCTCACATCGCCAAATGCGAAAATCCATCACTGGGTCCAACTTCCTCTGCTGCCTGCTATTCGTCTCCCTATATATTTTGGGCCGTAGGGACATGCCAATGTGGGAGTATGGTGGCTAGCAGCTGGGCGTGTCTGGTCTTTTCCCTACCTTTGTGGTATATTGGAACCAATAGTAAATCCTGATAGTAAATTGGTCCTCTAATAACCTTGGTACAAGCTAGGACATTTTCGATGATAGGTCTCGTAGCATGTGAGCAACTCAAACGTAAGGATAAGAGCAACTCTAGTAGATCCCGTAAACATGGCCAATACTATAGAAGCTCGGCGGGTTTACAGTTTCAACACGGTTTAGGCTACCGATCAGTCTAGCAGGTAAAAGAAAAAAACAGGAGCTTGTTAACTTCACCGCGCGACCTCTATATATACCTATCGATGCGGCGTATACGGGTTGAAACCTTATCTCTCATCGCCGCATTGACCGCGCAGCCGCCACCGCTACCCTTTCTCTGGCAAGAAATTAGTCCACCACCATAATTATCGATCTAGTAGCGTAGATGTCTGCCCAGGCAGTTGCACGTAGGGGGCGGTTGGCTCCGGGAGCGAGTCGTCGCATCACGGCGGAAGCTCCGTGAAGGCTGTATGGAGGAGCACGCCAAATGGGTCCGCTCCGAGGGCGCGAAGAAGCGCGCCATGCCCAAGTGGACCAACTGGGGCTTGACGACAACGCCGTCGCTCGCCGCGTATGCGTATGGCGGGGAGGTGGCCACGTCTTGCTCCTCCCACCGCCGCCATCGCCACTCTCCCTACTCCCTCGGAGGAAGAAGACCCGGGCGAGGAGGAGCAGGCGTCCCCCGCGAAGGTGTTCCCCGAGGCGTCGTCGATAAAGACGAAGCCGAGGCCGGCGCCCTTAAGGAGCTCCGCAACATCTTGACGCGGGAGGCGGGGAAGGCGAAGCAGCGGGAGGAGGACGCGCGTTGGGCTATCTACTAGGTTCGCGCATACGAGGAGTTCCAGCGGGAGGCCACCATTCGCCGCATCAAGATCGAGCGCGTCGAGCTCAAGTAGGCCGTCGCCACCGTCGCTCCCAGTCCACGGGCGCCGCACCCACATTCCCCGGTGATGTATCCTAGGCCATTTTTTGGTCAATTAGGTTAGCGGCCTCGTAGATTTAGGTTTAATCGTCTTTATTTTGCAATGTATGATGTAAATTATGTTGAAATGTAGTGATGAACTTGATCATGCGATGAACTTCTTCTTTGAATTCTCCCGGGAAAATTTATTTCTAGTTTTTCAGTTCATGGGATATGAAATCTGATCAGCGCGAGGTCGATATGTGCCTTTATCTGGATTTTCGGTGTCCTCTACTCTGGTTTGTAAGGGTCGGGAAATACTGGATCCGCTAGAGTTGATGTAGTATGCCCATGCATGCGCGCATGTGCCGTGCGACTGGGGTCGATGTTGTGGCCGTACGTGGCATTTGAAATGGGGCAATTGGATGGGCGGGAACAGTGGCACGAAGAGAGAATCATGGAGCACACCTGATGGCGCCAAAAGCAAAAGTTCAACTTGTGAAGACATGGGAGATGAATGTGCGGCCGTGGACCAGGACCACGCACAGTAGTCACGATCACAAAGCTATGGGCGCGGGCGGGGAGCTCTGGATCTCGCTCGGTTCAAACGGATAGAGATTCTGTAGCATGCGCCAGGTCCATCCGGGAATGATTGCGTTTGAATGATCTGTGGGTGGGGGCGACGGGTTCGAATTCGTCCGAAGTTTCCCGCGGTTTTGGCAGGCTATGGACTTGGTCCGTATCCAGAGTGGTTCGTAGATGCGCTGCGTCGTTAATTTCATCGATCATGTTCGCCGTTGCTATCCTCTGGCCCTGCCGGCTCCTGCACACTGCACCTGCACGGGCGTTGGTTTCAGTAATGTCGCTGTTTGAATAGCTTCAGTGTATCGGATCAGATGAGGACTTGACCAGTTGGTCTTGTAACAACATGCGTATTGCTTATGAAATGGACGTATGTAGAGTACTTCATCCGTTCATAAAAAAATGTTAGAGATTTATCTAAATTAAGATGTATATATACTCAAAAGAGTGTCTAGTTATATTTGAATTTAGATGAGCTTACAACCTTTTTATGGACAGCGGTAGTACTATAATCGAATGGGAATATAATACTCACTCTAACCCATGATATTTGTTGCTGAAATGAGTGAATAGAGACACTAAGATATGTCTAAACTCTAGATACACGTGACTTGGCGATAAGTTTTATGGATCTTATGAATCGGAGGGAGTACATCAAATATGGAACTGATACATAAATTTAGTCAGTTTAGGAATCCAAATGCAGGTTATCACTCGCTTGCATTGCTTTGGCTGCGTGTGTACAATTGACTAGAAGATGGCTTACTGATGTCCCTATCATATGATCATTGCCGGGAACAAAGCTGAATCTCCGTATGATATGCCATGGAAGCAGAGAGAGAGGGCGACGGATAGAACGACGACGACGACAAGCGGGTGTCTGGTTGATTCGGCTCTGGGACATGGGCACGGCGCCGGGGTCCGACGGCGTGGCTGTCACGTGGGACTGCCCACTATCCACGTGAGCACGGGTCGGTCTCGTGATCTTGTCTCCATTTCTTTTGTTTACTCCCTTTTTTATTGAGAAGTATTTCCCCCTTCCTTTTGTCTGTGACCAGCACTTGTCTCTCCGATTCTCTCTCCAATCTGTATCTAGATGATGAACGGGGCCTCACACACGCACAAGACGGTGCATGATTTTGAACCGACTTCATCACATGTATTTCTGGGCAGGGAAAAGAGAGATCTCACTTGTCAAATTTTAGATTAACAGATCGTGGCACATCGATGATCTGTCGGGCTGACTCAAGAAAGAAGTTCATCATGCTAGTTATCGTGATCGTACGATGTTGATCACGTCAATCTTGGTAACGCCACACCGCTCTCCTTGTTGCTTAGAAAAGCACACGCAAGCGGAGTTAACACCAGTGTCTCGAGTTTGCGGGCAAATGTATAGCACATGAAATTCTCGCAAAAAAGGAAGCTAACAAATTCTCGAATCACGATTTAAATTGACAAACTAATCACGACGCAAATCCAAGCATCATGGAGGTGATCGAGTCATAAGCTACTTCTCGACCGACCGAGAACAAGTCGCCACGAGAAACATGATCTTTGCCTAGTACAGAAAATACTCAGTAAAGTCTAAAATATACTCGAGAAAGTCGGCAAAATCTTTGTGAGCAAAGAAGCTTTGCCAAGTGCAATTTTTCGATACAGAACAAAGGCCCTTTGTCGTGTGTCTACTGTCTAGTGGGGACACTCGACAAAAAAAATGAGATGAATGTTTGGCGATGTTAATGGCGCTATCTTTTTACCGAGTGCCTCACACAGGCACGTGGCCTTCACCTTTGCTGAGTGCCGGCGATGGTCATACACGGCAAAGACCACCTCTTTGTCGAGTGCTAAGGTTGGGGCGCTCAGCAAAGGCAAGTGTCATGACCTGAGACACTCGATAAAGAGGCCCTTCTATTTTTGTGATTTTTCATTGAATCCTGCAGTTAACCGCATATATATTAATATATATATATATATATATATAGATTTATTTATTTATTTCCAACTTTACAAAGATTCAATTCAACACAAGCAACACATAAATATTGAGTACAGCCTTCTTGTGGGTGTCGTCTTGGTGATTCGCTTGTTCGCGGCTTCTTTTGCATTCCGGTTGGTGTATGTCGGGGCAACGACCTCGGAAGGTGGTTGTGCGTCGAGGCGGTGGTCTTGGAATCTATGGCGGGCAAAAACTTCGTGGGGTGGAGAGGCTGCTTGCATGGCTTGGGTGACATTCTTGTGTGCCCAGTGCGACGAGGCTATCGGTTCGGTCAACGCGTCTCGGAGGAGGCGGTTTGACTTTTATGTCGGGGTGATGGCCTTGTATGTTCGTATGGTGGCAGTGGTATGCCAACGGTTTACCCGAGCCAGTGGTATGTCGTGGCTCGAGTGCGAGCGGTGGTATATCGGGATGGCGATCCTGGAAGATGGTGTTGGCGGTCCACTGGGGTTGCAGAGCAGCTGGATGTCACGACGGCGGCCTCGAAACTCTGTTGGTGTGGGAGGACCTCAAAGGGTTGGCTTCTTCATCTATGTTTAAGCGTCTCATGTCTATTCCTCCCATAGCAATCGTTGTGTCTTCTCTTTTCGATGGTGATGAATGGTCGTCTGGTCTCGACCAAGTGGTGTTTCGAGGGGAACTGGCCCCGTGTATGGTATGGACGTGGTCACGTGGCCCATGGTGTTATGTTGTTGTATGGGTTTCGTCTAGTTTTTCGCTAATTATTCGAGCATCTTTCCTTTAAATGAATGGGGCAAAGTTTTTGCTTTTAATTCAAGAAATATATCAAGTACAAGCACACACTAGCTCACGCAAGTTTCACCGTACACCTTGTATTTGCCGTGTGTCTCTGCATTGATACACGGCAAGTCACTCATTTCGCGAGTCCCGCTATGTTAGACGCTCGGCAAAGAAAGAAAAGACCAGGCAAAAAATCGTTTTCGAGTAGTGAGTAAAGCGGTGCAAAAAAAGAAGTGCTCTATACCACGGCAGAGCAAGTGGCAAAAGTCCAGGTTTTGCTGAACAATGCTTTATTGACTCAGAAGAGCTAATTACACTTGAGGTCCTACTACTTGCATAGCATGTGATAGTTTGGTCCTACTACTTGCAAAAGGTGAAGATTTGGTCATACTACTTGCAATTCGGACTCATCACTGGTCCTCGCCAATCAGAAGCCGCCAAGTGTCATCCACGCTGGCACTTTGGACGCGCTGGCGTGTGTAGGTTTTGCTGATAACCCCCTGATGTTTCCATTTTCTCTGCTTCTAGTCTGTCTGAACCGCCGTTGGATCGTTGGTTGCGCGTCGGCTGCACGAATCTCCAACTCTAGTCGGTAGCGGCGGTTGCGAGACAGGAGTTGAGACAGGAGCAGCGGCGGGCGTCGCGACAGGAGCAGCGGCGGCGCAGCTGGTCGGCGGAGACATGAGCAAAGCAGCGGCGGAGAGGAGCGAGGGAGGTGCCCCGCGGAGAGTAGCGAGGGAGCAGCGGCGGAGAGGAGCGAGGGAGCTCAATGGCGACGATGACGGTGGGCCGTGAGTTCAACGGAGGCGGTGGCGGAAGCAGGTGGGCAGAGGAGGAATGGAAGGAGACGTCGGTCGTCTACTACCCCACGGCGACGAGAGGTGCTGCCACGCCGTCAAAGGTAACGTTCTTCGTCGTCTCCGGCTGTTTCCCCTTCTCTGCCTCCCCTGTTCCTAAATTGTTGTTTGAAGCAAAATTGTGCACACAATTCGAACCAAATTTGTTTTTTTCAAATTCGTAGGAAACATTGGATCAATTGGAGAATGATGGTGTGATTAGAAGCAGGAAATCCAGAGACATTGAGGAAGAAAATAAGCAGCTAGTGCATAAGCTTAATGAAATGGAAAATGAGATTAAGAGAAGGAAATCTAGGAAGAAAGAAATGCAGAAGGCACACCAGCAAGAGCTTAGAAATAGAGATAGGAGAGAGTTGATAATGTTGACAGTTGTAGCTTCTTGCTTGATCTTGTACTGTCTTGTTGCTTTGTTCATCAGGGGCTTTGTGTGAGCCATTTTTGTACCAATGTACATGTTTTTGGTGAAATAAAAATTATGTGATGTATCAATGGCAGCAATTGGATGCATATCAGATGATATTAAGCATTACTTGATTGCACAATACCTCCATGGCAGTAGTTGATAGCACAATGGCTATAAATCCAAATTACATCAATTCCACTGTCAACATGTTTAATTCATAGCACAATCTAAAATAAATAAGTACAAAAAATGATGCTTCTCTAGGAATTGTCACACACCATATTATGATAATATGAATCACATCTAGATGTCTTCTAGTGATGGTGCATTCTGGCTTAGTTGCATCTCTTGTACATTCATCTCTGGAATGTTCATCTCTGGAATGTATTCCTCATTTAAATCGTGGAAAGGATTGTCATCTCCAAACATGAGGTAGTAGAAACTGCCAGGTCCTGTTCTGTATCCTCTATTTGTCCTCTCTCTGCCAACAGGTGTATCAACTACAGCTTGTGCTTCTGCTAGCATCTCCAGGTCTGTATCATGTACTCCACTTGTGCTAGCATCTGCAGGTCTTTTTTTCCCTGGTGGTGCTTCATTAGGTTGGTCTGCAGTTCCACTTGTGCTGGCATCTCCACTTCTTTTCTTGGTAGCTCTTCCTCTTGCTCTTCCTCTTGCTGAATCTGCATCTCGTGCTAGGTGTTGGTCTGTTCCTTCCTCTGCCTCTTCCTCTTTGTGAATTTGCTCTTGCTCTTCCTCTTCCTCTAGTTGTTGCAGTAGTCATCCTTCCTGTTGGTAATGGCATGCTTTCCCTGGCATTAACAACAAACTCACTCTCTGGCAGTGGTTCATTTGCTCTAGCAATTGGTGCATGAGTAGCTTCCTGGACAGTTAATTTTAGTTAGTCCAATATATCATATGAGCATGGATTAATAGCAGTAATAGAAGGAGTGTACATTACCTCCTGTCCCATCATATAAACCATATGATCTTGTCTGTGGCTTGGGTCCAGGGTTGGATCAGGGTTTTGAGGGAATAGATTCTGCATGAAAAGCAGATAAAGCATGTCATGACAAGCAAGTGCATGACTATTCTTTGGAGAGTGAGTGTGATGGAGTGACAGTGCATATACAATGAAATTATTCTGATTCCACTATCTCTGTCTAGTAACTTGTGAAGTTTACCTGTTAACTTGTTATTTTCAGTTGTTGTCTACCTGTCTTTTGCTATATAAATAACAGCTACTTACAATGTGCTCAGCAGGCACAGCATGGAGTGTACTCGCAGGTCCACTGGTTCAAGGACACAAGAAAATGCAGGTGCCCATCCTCTAGTGTACCATAGAAGAAGTGCAAGGGAGAGGCAACTGGCAGAGGAGAGAAATAGGGAGTTCATGGAGCAAGAAGCTGTTACTGGTTTGGAACAGCTAGGTGAGTGTGTTGTTAGAAGGATGTTTATGGCATTGCCTGCTCCTAATGCTCCAGCAAACACCAGAAGGGCTTGTCAACCTACTATGCCATCCATGGATGAGCTGCCAAGAAGAGTTGATGGGCTACATCCTAGGGAGGCAAGGAATCAAAGGCTTTGCTCAGGTGATTACCCTCCCTTGGATCGGCTTGGAGAGAGCTCTTGAGGGACAATACCCGCATGCATTGGTTCCTCCACAAGTAGAGAAGGAAGTGACAGCATCCATTGTGCTATGCAAGGTGAAGAGAGCAATGAAAAGATGGGTGGCTAGGATTAGGAACAAATTAAAGAACCAGTAGTGTGTGTGTGTTTCCCTAGCAAGCAATGCAGTAGTGTGTGTGTGTGAGAGAGAGCCATGGGCAATGTAATGTTGTTTGTGAAATAAAATGTCTTGTGCCAAGTACTTACCATCATTATGTCAGGAATGTCATATTCTTCATCTTCTTCAACAATTCCAGCAAGCTGTTGAGCCATTTGCTTCTGCACAAATTTAATGTGACCTTTTTTGTTGTGCCCGCATTTACCACATGTAGAGCAGTGGATGTGCACTGCAGCCCTGGTAAACACCTTCACTCCCTTCTTCATCTTCTCTTCTGGTGCTTTTCTTCTATTTTTCTTAGGCCTCCCCATGACCTTTGTGAAGAGAGGTGGATGCACTTCTGCACAGTCCACTGATGTCTACGTTCCCCCTCCTTTCCTGTAGACAGTGTTGGGCCTCCAAGAGCAGAGGTTTGTAGAACAGCAGCAAGTTTCCCTTAAGTGGATACCCAAGGTTTATCGAACTCGGGGAGGAAGAGGTCAAAGATATCCCTCTCATGCAACCCCGCAACCACAAAGCAAGAAGTCTCTTGTGTCCCCAACACACCTAATAGGTGCACTAGTTCGGCGAAGAGATAGTGAAATACAGGTGGTATAAATAAGTATGAGCAAGTAGCAACGGTGCCGTAAAAGTGCTTGGCGTGTAGTTGATGGTGGTGGTATTGCAGCAGAGTAACGCTAAGTAAAACAATAAACAAGCGATAGTAACTCAGCAGAGTAGTAACGCAGCGAAGTAGTAAACAAGCAAGTAGTAACTCAGCGAGTATTTAGGAACAAGGCCTAGGGATTACACTTTCACTAGTGGACACTCTCAACATTGATCACATAACAGAATAGATAAATGCATACTCTACACTTTTGTTGGATGATGAACACATTGCGTAGGATTACACGAACCCTCAATGCCGGAGTTAACAAGCTCCACAATAATGCTCATGTTTAAGTAACCTTTAGTGTAAGATAGATCAACGCTACTAAACCAAGTACTAGCATAGCATGCACACTCGTCACCTTCATGCATATGTAGGAGGAATAGATCACATCAATATTATCATAGCAATAGTTAACTCCATAATCTACAAGAGATCATGATCATAGCACAAACCAAGTACTAACACGGTGCACGCATCGTCACCTTTGCACACATGCAGGAGGAATAAACTACTTTAATAACACATCACTAGAGTAGCACATGGATAAATTGTGATACAACATGCTGCAATCTTAAAGAGATATAAATAAGCACCTCACTATGCCATTCAATGAGTAAGTATTCTGTGAAATCTAGCCTAAGAGACCCACACGGTGCACACACTCGTCACCTTTACACACGTGGGACTAGGAGTCTCCTGGAGATCACATAAGTAAAACCCACTTGACTAGCATAATGACATCTAGATTACAAGCATCATCATATGAATCTCAATCATGTAAGGCAGCTCATGAGATTATTGTATTGAACTACATAGGAGAGAGATGAACCACATAGCTACCGGTACAGCCCCGAGCCTCGATGGAGAACTACTCCCTCCTCATGGGAGCAGCAGCGGTGATGAAGATGGCGGTGGAGATGGCAGCGGTGTCGATGGAGAAGCCTTCCGGGGCACTTCCCCGCTCCGGCAGGGTGCCGGAACGGAGATCCCGTCCCCCGCATCTTGGCTTCGCGATGGCGGCGGCTCCGGCAGGTTTCGTGGGTTTCGTCAATTGGTATCGGGTTTTCTCGATCCAGGGGCTTTTTATAGGCGGAGAGGCGGCGCGAGAAGGTCGAAGGGGGTCCACACCCTAGGGGCGCCCCCCCCCCCGTGGCCGCGCCGGGGTAGGGTTTGGTGGCCCTGCCTCCCTTCTCTGGCGGTTCTCGTGTGTTCTGGATGCTTCCGGGGATTCTAAGATCTTTGGCGTTGATTTCGTCCGATTCCGAGAATATTTCGTTACTAGGATTTCTGAAACCAAAAACAGCAGTAAAACAGAACCGGCACTTCGGCATCTTGTTAATAGGTTAGTTCCGTGAAAATGCACGAATATGACATAAAGTGTGCATAAAACATGTAGATAACATCAATAATGTGGCATGGAACACAAGAAATTACCGATACGTTGGAGACGTATCAGCATCCCCAAGCTTAGTTCTGCTCGTCCCGAGCAGGTAAAACGATAACAAAGATAATTTCTGGAGTGACATGCCATCATAAACTTGATCATACTATTTGTAAAGCATATGTAGTGAATGTAGCGATCAAAACAATGTATATGACATGAGTAAACAAGTGAATCATAAAGCAAAGACTTTTCATGAATAGCACTTCAAGACAAGCATCAATAAGTCTTGCATAAGAGTTAACTCATAAAGCAATAATTCAAAGTAAAGGTATTGAAGCAACACAAAAGAAGATTAAGTTTCAGCGGTTGCTTTCAACTTATAACATGTATATCTCATGGATAATTGTCAATGCAAAGCAATATAGCAAATGCAATATGCAAATATGTAAGAATCAATGCACAGTTCACACAAGTGTTTGCTTCTTGAGGTGGAGAGAGATAGGTGAACCGACTCAACATTGAAAGTAAAAGAATGGTCCTTCAAAGAGGAAAGCATCGATTGCTATATTTGTGCTAGAGCTTTGATTTTGAAAACATAAAGAGAGCATAAAAATAAAGTTTTGAGAGGTGTATGTTGTTGTCAACGAATGGTAGCGGTACTCTAACCCCCTTGCCGGACAAACCTTCAAAGAGCGGCTCCCATTTTATTTTATTTTTGGGTGGCACTCCTTCCAACCTTTCTTTCACAAACCATGGCTAACCGAATCCTCGGGTGCTCGCCAACAATCTCATACCATGAAGGAGTACCTTTATTTTAGTTTTATTATGATGACACTCCTCCCAACCTTTGCTTACACAAGCCATGGCTAACCGAATCCTTCGGGTGCCGTCCAACAATCACATACCATGGAGGAGTGTCTATTTTTAGTTTGTTAATTTGGGACTGGGAATCCCATTGCCAGCTCTTTTTGCAAAATTATTGGATAAGCGGATGAAGCCACTAGTCCATTGGTGAAAGTTGCCCAACAAGATTGAAAGATAAACACCACATACTTCCTCATGAGCTATAAAACATTGACACAAATAAGAGGTAATAAATTTTGAATTGTTTAAAGGTAGCACTCAAGCAATTTACTTTGGAATGGCAGGAAATACCATATAGTAGGTAGGTATGGTGGACACAAATGGCATAGTGTTGTTTGGCTCAAGGATTTGGATGCATGAGAAGTATTCCCTCTCGATACAAGGTTTAGGCTAGCAAGGTTGTTTGAAACAAACACAAGTATGAACTAGTACAGCAAAACTTACATAAAAGACATATTACAAGCATTATAAGACTATACATCGTCTTCCTTGTTGTTCAAACACCTTACTAGAAATTATCTAGACCTTAGAGAGACCAATTATGCAAACCAAATTTTAGCATGCTCTATGTATTCTTCACTAATAGGTGCAAAGTATATGATGCAAGAGCTTAAACATGAGCACAACAATTGCCAAGTATCACATTACCCAAGACATTTATAGCAATTACTACATGTATCATTTTCCAATTCCAACCATATAACAATTTAACGAAGAGGAAACTTCGCCATGAATATTATGAGCTAAGAACACATGTGTTCATACGAACCAGCGGAGCGTGTCTCTCTCCCACACAAGCATGATGTAATCCAATTTATTCAAACAAAAACAAAAACAAAAGCACACAGACGCTCCAAGAAAAAGCACATAAGATGTGGCCGAATAAAAATATAGTTTCAAGAGAAGGAACCTGATAATTTGTCGATGAAGAAGGGGATGCCTTGGGTATCCCCAAGCTTAGACGCTTGAGTCTTCTTGATATATGCAGGGGTGAACCACCGGGTGCATCCCCAAGCTTAGAGCTTTCACTCTCCTTGATCATAGTATATCATCCTCCTCTCTTGACCCTTGAAAACTTCCTCCACACCAAACTCGAAACAACTCATTAGAGGGTTAGTGCACAATATAAATTGACATATTCAGAGGTGACACAATCATTCTTAACACTTCTGGACATTGCATAATGCTACTGGACATTAATGGATCAAAGAAATTCATCCAACATAGCGAAAGAGGCAATGCGAAATAAAAGGCAGAATCTGTCAAAACAGAACAGTTCGTATTGACGAATTTTAAAATGGCACCAGACTTGCTCAAATGAAAATGCTCAAATTGAATGAAAGTTGCGTACATATCTGAGGATCATGCACGTAAATTGGCATAATTTTCTGAGCTTCCTGCAGGGCAGTGGGCTCAGATTCGTGACAGCAAAGAAATATGGAACTGCGCAGTAATCCAAATCTAGTACTTACTTTTCTATCAAAGACTTTACTTGGCACAACAAAACATAAAACTAAGATAAGGAGAGGTTGCTACAGTAGTAAACAACTTCCAAGACACAAATATAAAACAAAGTACTGTAGCAAAATAACATATGGGTTATCTCCCAAGAAGTTCTTTCTTTTTAGCCATTAAGATGGGCTCAAGCAGTTTTAATGATGCACTCGCAAGAAATAGTAGTTGAAGCAAAAGAGAGCATCAAGAGGCAAATTCAAAACACATTTAAGTCTAACATGCTTCCTATGCATAGGAATCTTGTAAATAAACAAGTTCATGAAGAGCAAAGTAACAAGCATAGGAAGATAAAACAAGTGTAGCTTCAAAAATTTCAGCACATAGAGAGGCATTTTAGTAACATGAAAATTTCTACAACCATATTTTCCTCTCTCATAATAACTTTCAGTAGCAACATGAGCAAACTCAACAATATAACTATCACATAAAGCATTCTTATCATGAGTCTCATGCATAAAATTATTACTCTCCACATAAGCATAATCAATTTTATTAGTTGTAGTGGGAGCAAATTCAACAAAGTAGCTATCATTATTATTCTCATCAAGTGTAGGAGGCATAGTATAATCACAACAAAATTTACTCTCCATAGTAGGTGGCACAAAAAGACCACTATCATTATCATCATCAGAAATAGGAGGCAAAGTATCATCAAATAAAATTTTCTCCTCAATGCTTGGGGGACTAAAAATATCATGCAAACCAGCTTCCCCAAGCTTAGAACTTTCTATATCATTAGCAACAATGGTGTTCGAAACGTTCATACTAATATTACTACCAGCATGCAAATAAGATTTCATAGGTTTTTTAATTTTCACATCAAACAATCCATGTTTTAAATCAGGAAATAGAATAAGAAGCTCACTCTTGTACATTATGCCAAACTAGTGTAAACAAGAAACAACAAGATGCAATTGCAGGATCTAAAGGAAATAGCTTCGAGCACACACACGACGGCGCCGGAAAAATACTTTACCCGAGACCGTAGTATGAGAGCCTTTTTACCTTTCCTCCCCGGCAACGGCGCCGTAAAAGTGCTTGATGTCTACGTTCCCCTCCTTTCCTCGTAGACGAGTGTTGGGCCTCCAAGAGCAGAGGTTTGTAGAACAGCGAAGCAAGTTTCCCTTAAGTGGATACCCAAGGTTTATCGAACTCGGGAGGAAGAGGTCAAAGATATCCCTCTCATGCAACCCCGCAACCACAAAGCAAGAAGTCTCTTGTGTCCCCAACACACCTAATAGGTGCACTAGTTCGGCGAAGAGATAGTGAAATACAGGTGGTATAAATAAGTATGAGCAGTAGCAACGGTGCCGAAAAGTGCTTGGCGTGTAGTTGATGGTGGTGGTATTGCAGCAGTAGTAACGCAATAGAAACAATAAACAAGCAAGTAGTAACTCAGCAAGAGTAACGCAGACAGTAGTAAACAAGCAAGTAGTAACTCAGCAGTATTTAGGAACAAGGCCTAGGGATTACACTTTCACTAGTGGACACTCTCAACATTGATCACATAACAGAATAGATAAATGCATACTCTACACTTTTGTTGGATGATGAACACATTGCGTAGGATTACACGAACCCTCAATGCCGGAGTTAACAAGCTCCACAATAATGCTCATGTTTAAGTAACCTTTAGTGTAAGATAGATCAACGCTACTAAACCAAGTACTAGCATAGCATGCACACTCGTCACCTTCATGCATATGTAGGAGGAATAGATCACATCAATATTATCATAGCAATAGTTAACTCCATAATCTACAAGAGATCATGATCATAGCACAAACCAAGTACTAACACGGTGCACGCACTGTCACCTTTGCACACATGCAGGAGGAATAAACTACTTTAATAACACATCACTAGAGTAGCACATGGATAAATTGTGATACAACATGCTGCAATCTTAAAGAGATATAAATAAGCACCTCACTATGCCATTCAATGAGTAAGTATTCTGTGAAATCTAGCCTAAGAGACCCACACGGTGCACACACTTGTCACCTTTACACACGTGGGACTAGGAGTCTCCGGAGATCACATAAGTAAAACCCACTTGACTAGCATAATGACATCTAGATTACAAGCATCATCATATGAATCTCAATCATGTAAGGCAGCTCATGAGATTATTGTATTGAACTACATAGGAGAGAGATGAACCACATAGCTACCGGTACAGCCCCCAGCCTCGATGGAGAACTACTCCCTCCTCATGGGAGCAGCAGCGGTGATGAAGATGGCGGTGGAGATGGCAGCGGTGTCGATGGAGAAGCCTTCCGGGGGCACTTCCCCGCTCCGGCAGGTGCCGGAACGGAGATCCTGTCCCCGGATCTTGGCTTCGCGATGGCGGCGGCTCCGGCAGTGTTTCGTGGGTTTCGTCAATTGGTATCGGGTTTTCTGATCCAGGGGCTTTTTATAGGCGGAGAGGCGGCGCAGGAAGGTCGAAGGGGGGTCCACACCCTAGGGGGGCGCCCCCCCCCTTGGCCGCGCCGGGGTAGGGTTTGGTGGCCCTGCCTCCCTTCTCTGGCGGTTCTCGTGTGTTCTGGATGCTTCCGGGGATTCTAAGATCTTTGGCGTTGATTTCGTCCGATTCCGAGAATATTTCGTTACTAGGATTTCGAAACCAAAAACAGCAGAAAACAGAACCGGCACTTCGGCATCTTGTTAATAGGTTAGTTCCGTAAAAATGCACGAATATGACATAAAGTGTGCATAAAACATGTAGATAACATCAATAATGTGGCATGGAACACAAGAAATTATCGATACGTTGGAGACGTATCATCCACTTTGTCCCAGAATACTCTGCCTCTTAATGGTGCCAAATTAAATCCATATGCTCTATTATATGTTTCAACTGTGTAGCAAGAATGGACTAGATTTTCTGGATTTAGTCTGTCTGTCCTGCAACAAGCAATTGCATGGTGGCAAGGTATGCCAGTTAGCTACCACCTCTTGCAGTCACAGGTTTTACCCTTCAAGTCAACACAGTAAGCTCTCTCTAGCTCATGTGATTGCACAGAGAATTGGAAATTTCCTCCTGCTTGCACAATGCAATTCATACTCCACTCAGTAAGCTTGTCTAGTTTCTTCTTTATTTTTGGACAAATCCTTCCATGCCATTTAGCAGCATCCCTTTGTTTGGCCAAATTCCTTTGCATCTGCTTGTAAAATAGCATCTCAAGCATTGACAGCACTGGATTCTCCCTAGCTGCCAATATGTAATTGTTGAACACCTCTGAATGATTGTTCAGTAACATGTCACACTTGCAAAAATCAGAGAAGAATGCCTTGATCCATGTGTTTGGTACTAACTCTTCCACCCACTCATATGCTTGCTCACTGTCTGCCTTCATCTTCTCCATGTTTTTCTGCCATTTGGGAATATTAGTTGATCTTGCTATGGCCCACAAGTCATTCTTCAATGTCTCTCCTCTATGGCCTGCTTTTTGGAAATTCTGAATCAAATGTCTCACACAAAACCTGTGCTCTCATCCGGGAAGACCTTCTCCACCGCATTAATCGAGCACTTTTGTCTCGTCACTCATAATTGTCCATGGAGCCGTGTTGGTGATGTTGAGATCATCCCTTAGTGTTGTCAGGAACCACTCCCAAGAACTTGTGCACTCCACCTCCACCATGCCCATGGCAATGGGAAAAATGCAGTCATTGGGGTCTATTCCAACAGCAGTAAGCAACACTCCCTTGTACCTTGTTTTAATATGACATCCATCAACACATATTAATGGCCTCGCATCCACCGAGAAATCCTCTTTTGCAAGCATCATATGACCAAGTACATTGTTGCCAAGTGTTCCTTCACAATTTCACTCCCTGTTTCTTTCACGGAATTGGTGGAAAGGAAGAAAGTTGATCCAGGGTTTGCTCTCTTTAGCTCTTCACCATAGTCCCTTAGTAGAGAAAACTCGTGCTTCTTCATTACCATGGATTTCTAACAAGTGCAGCCTTCCTTGCTCTCCCCAACTTCCACTCGTCGGGGCACATGTTGTATTTTCTCTCGAACCTTTGCCGCAAATGATGTCGTGTCCATTTTTTGATTGTCTCTGAATTCATTAATGAATTATGTGCATAGGAATTTAGCTGTAAGAGTTCTCATTTCATAAACTCTCTCACATCCGTGTTCTCCTTCATAAGATGTCACCACATATCCACCTGACCTCTGCAAATCAAAATCTATCTTCGACCTCCATGGACAACCTTCCTCACACCTAGCATGCAGCTCGGTTCTATCATTCTTTGTTTTCCTTGTCTTCACCCTCTGTCTGATGCTGTATGCATTAACTGCTTGCCTTGCCTCTTCAATGCTAGCAAATTTCATGCCAATTTTGAATACTGGAGATTCCATGTCCACACCAGGGTTAAATGCAGCAAACTCCGTACTCTAGTCGCAGATCTTTCTCCTTCTTCCAAATTAAGATCTCTATCTTCCAGCTTGTGAATCATCTTCCAGGTCAGGAGCAAGCACAATCTCATTGTTGTCATGCAAATCAGTGTCAACATTGTCCAAGAACAAATCATCATCTCCAGATTCTGCATCATAGTCACTGTCAAAAAAATCAGAGTCTGCTGAGCTATCACTGTCTGAATCATCTGCACATGACTGCAGACACTCCTGGCCAAGATCTTGTGCTATAACAATTGATGTTGATGCTGCTTCTTCAGAGAGTACAAGATCATTTCTACCAATTGCTGCTCTAGCCCTTACAAGCTCAGCCCTGATCAACCTGATAAAATTTGTGTGATCAACAAATATTACCAGCGTTTTATGTACTTTTGCTTCCCTTCTCATATCTACCAAATCATCTTCAGTAACCAGAGGCACCAAACCATCAATCAGCTCTTTACCTGGGCAAAGCCAGTACACATGAACCTTCTCATTTCTCAGACAATTAAGCACACACAGAATGTGATCAAGGGTTGAGTTGTTCCAACTATCAATTAGCAGATTGTCAAATACGAGACAGTTGTCATCCACATAGCTCAACTTTTCTGCAAGGCCACAGAAAAAGCCATTGTGGCACACCTCCAGAGAAAACAGCTTTGGAGCAAGCTTTGGATTAGTTACTGCAAAAAATAAGAAGAAGACAAAGAATCATTCAACAGTGATATGTCAAGTTGATTTGAATTGTCAATGCTTGTCTCATTACAAGTACTGTTGCCTTGTGTGTGAGCATTGTCATGATCCTGGCAGATCCACCTTAAATGTGGGTGCCACAATGTGCTGCCTGGCCAAATTGAGCTCAACCATGGAACACATTGAGTGGGCTGACAAAAAAAGAAGAAGCACTGGTTCCAGAAAAAGCTCTGCTCCATTGTTGAGCTCAAGTGCTAGTGCAAGGGAATATAGAAGAAGAGAGAAAGAATTGCTAGTCTACCACGGAAGAAGTGTCTGAGGAGAGGGAGGCGACGAGCAGAGAGGAATAGGCTACATAGGCTAGCTCTAGAACTAGATGCTGCAGACTGACCTAGAAGAGCTAGGTCATGGCATGGTCTACTCTCCCTGCAAATAGGCATGTTATGTCCGAGATAACAACCTCTCGCTCAGCCTACCCAACCAAAACAACCTAGAGTGTATGGCTCCACTTGCAGATGAAGATGTTAAATACCTCGGAAGACTAGCATTTGATCCTTTATTTGTTCCTAAAAAAAGAGGAGTCCATGCTAGCTGCTGTCATGTTGTGCAAGATAAAGAAAGGCATCCAAGGGTTTGCAAAGAAGGTGTCCAACAGCATGAGTTGCAAGAAACAGTAATGTGCTATCTATTCCTACTTAGTTTCAAAGTTAATTTGCACTTGGTGTTGTCATGTTGTTACTCTAGCACTTGTATCTCAATTTGCCAATGTCATATGTCTGTTGCAATGTTCCTCTTCTAATATGAGTGTTAGCAATGTACTCCATGTCTATCTCCGTTTGGCTGTCAGAGGCAACACTAACTGACTTTAACTGAAAACATGACACTATGAACACCAAAAATTCAGAGTTAACACTTGCACAATTCAGCCTAAATTTGATTTTTTTTACTCCTACTCCACGACAAGGAATCAAACTAACATATCTATCACAGCAAATTAACCAAAACAAGTCATGATTCTCGGATTGAACGAGATTAGTGTCCGCTTTTGCGCCTAACTGCAACAAGCAAGAACTGCCTCAATGCACCTCACCTGTGAGCGATAACTGCCTCAGACGACATTGTCGTTCATTACGGATCGATTCGTCGCAAAAAATCTGGTTCACTACGTTTCTAAGGTACCCTCACCAAGAACAGCTCCGCGGGCCGGGAAGCAGAGGAGGAGAAGCAGAGGGAGAAGACGAGATCGAGGACGGCGAGGCGTACCATACGGTGGCGGATCATCCTTCCAGAGCCTCTCCCGAATCTCCGGCGCATCCATCGGCTGCAGCGGCGGAGCAGCGGCGGGAGGAGCAGCGCGTGCGCGACGAGGAAGAAGACACGCGCCGATTATTTTGCTCCAAAAAAAAACAGATAAAATATTAAACCACCTGGCCACCGCGCGGGAGGACTTAACTGACTGATGAATTAGTTCCAGGGGGGTATTTGCAAAATTACCAACGCGACAAAAACCACCTGGCCACCCGATTCGGAGTCCAGCTAGGCACAGTCCGCATCTGAGGACGAAATCTTCACATACGACGCAAGTTTGTGGACCAAATCTTCACGGTTTGCAAGTAGTAGGACCAAACCTTCACATGCTATACAAGTTCCTGGACCTCAAGTGTAATTAGCTCGACTCAGAAACATCAAAGTTTGCAAAATCTAGCTGTGAAGAGCACGAATTATGCACCGTACTCTGACCATTCAAGAGATCACTTTACACTGCCATGAGGTCTATGAATCATAAATTCACTGAGCCTTTCGAGTTTCAGCGCAAGCTATACTACGTACGCTCTAGCTAGCATAGCATAGCATAGCATAGCATAGCATGAGAGTCCGAATTACTAGCAGCTCTGACTGCATGCTATTGCTGGCTAGCTACCCTTGTCCCGTTTCAGTAACGCAGCCTATCTCTGAACACGTTCATTATATAGCAGCGTGAAGCTTTTGCAGAGTTTGCTATGAAGCCTGCCCAAACCGACGTTGCATGCATGCGACGTTTTAAAGATCGGGTCATGCCTCCTGCGTGACCAAATCTTTGACCAGTGGTTAATGGAGTTCAATGGCAGCCGTCCTCCTCCATCAGCCTCCGAGCACAGGACTGTCCTAGTAGCAGATTGTGCACACAAATGCACTACGAGCCATCTGATTGTTACTGTTTTTGACGTTTTATGATTATTAAGGGGTTATATGTTTGGATAATATATTAAGGCCTCTTGATTTAAAAGATTTGCATACAAATTTTGGAGCAAACCTTTGGAATTTTCCAAAAAAAATATGGTGGTCGTTTGAATTGAAGGATCAAATCCCATATGATTTTTTCCTGAGAATTCCCTTTCCACTAGATTTCATATGAAATCTGACATTCGCTTAAACCTCTTTTGATAATCATTTGCTTCTAATGGGATGAAATTCTCTATGATTGAAGTGGACATGACATTAAAATCCTATTTTCTCTATATATCTTCACTTTAGGAATCCGTTAAATCAAATGAGTCCGCTAGTTTTCATGTTTGTATAATATCAATAGCTAAAATATAGATGTTCCGATACTAAATACAACTGTTTGTACATATTTTAGTATGCAAGTTGGAACGGTTGAAGTCACTTACACTAATCCAAATTCAATTACCTCGGAAGATAGATTGGTTGTAATCTCCGGTATCTAATCCAAAGTGTCAAGCAGGATCCCGCCAATGTCACAATTATGGGTTTTGCTTCAGTGGTCTGCCCGCTCTGAAACTCACTAGCGATTAAAACATAAATACGATAGAGATTTGCTGATACCTCTTCGCTGTGAAGGGCATGACAGCTGAGATTTACTCGTACTCTGAGTTACGTGAGTTTGATTTTGGGCAGATCACTCAAGCATGACTCCACAATTATAGGTAATTTTAAAATTTCTATTTTAAATTTTGGACCAGATTGACCTAGATTTTTTTAAATGACTTATAAATGCGACATTAGACAACTCATAGTGGGAGTAACTTCACTAGTCACTAAGTATCCAACTCAGCAAATTTGCTTATGTGGCAGTGAGTTAATAAGGAGAGACGAGGATAGAGTAACATAGCTAGTTACTGTAACATCACACTTCTCAAGATACAATGAATCTACAAGGTAATTAATGAAGACATCTATGATACTATTTTGATGTTACTAACCACTATGAAGGTAATAACATAGAGTAGTAACACGTGCATCCCACTTCCTACTATGACTAGTCTTAGCGTAATCCCACTTATTCCCTCCGTCCGCAAAATAGTGGACATCTGAATTTTCCAACAAAAGATTATACTTGGGAAGGTAGCACACACCATCTGTCCCTCTTTAATTTATCCATCTCCAATGAGTTTGGTGCACGTACAAAATAATATTTTTTCTAATTTTAAAGTACATTAAAATAAGAGAGGTGCATTATTTTAATTTAAGTATAAATTTTGAAGCTAAACCTCCACTTTCACTGATCACTCATTCCCTAATAATTGTTTGGTGGAAAGTAGTGCCTTTGTAAGTTTGTAGATAGATCCTTGTTGCAAATTTCTTGCATGCAGGAATTACTACACCGCAACAGTCCATGTCCAACGATACCCCTCGCAACGTGCGTGCCTAGAGGGATCCTCTGACACGGACAGACGTGAGATGGATGGACGCGACCGTGGCGGTCTGGATCTCTATTTGCCGCGAGCTGCCCATCTCAGCGAATCCGCCCGGGGTCGCCATCGCATCGGGTCTATCTCAGCGTTTCGTCACGCGATCCCCATTATTCTTCCCGCTCGTCACCACCCGGTTTTCCACCCAAGTACAGGACAGGCCTAGCCTTTCTATTTTTTCCCTGTTTGGCATACACAAATACCCGTGACTCGTTTCGATTTTACGTACGGGAAAATCTCAGCCGTTGCTGCCACGACCGGGTATGGCCAAACTCGAAATGCATGCAGCACAGTGTGGTCATGACTACTCCATTGGTCACACTTTAAAGCATCTTCAAGCTTGTGCATGTTGCCACGTTTGGAAGAGGCCTCCGTCTAGCCACGGTCCCCATTTGGCATCCTCCAATTTATTTATTTTTGGCAAATTCAAACATGTGTATAAATAACCTACTCCCTCCGGCCTGAAAAAATATCATTGATTTGTCTAAATTAGAATGTATCCTACGTACATCTAAATTTAGGAAAATAAGTGACATCCTTTTAGGACGGAAGGAGTAGTGAAGTTTCAGAAAATAAATAAATTAGTTTTATAACATTTAAAAGTAGAAATAAAATAATTCATGTCTTTCAAATAGAATGAAGTTAAACTCAAGCGGCCCCTCCTCTGAGCCTCCACAGATAATCTACGAGATCATTTTGCACTTAGAGCATCCCCACTCGTTGGCGCTCCCCACGCCCAAATCCGGCGAAATTTTCGTCCGGATTGGAGGAAGATTTGGCGTGGGGAGTAGTAGTTTCCCAGCCGCGTGCCCAGGCGAAGTCGACGATGCGAATTTAAAAAACGGAAACTTGACAAACTACGGCTAAAAACGGGTGAATATAGACTAAATTTAATGATATTTATTACATTACGGGAGGAGTTCATACATAGAGGCCGAGCTCGACTATATTTCGAATTCGGCTAGGGGAATTCAAACGCTAATTTTAAAACACGGCGCTCTACATGCCGAAATGGCGGTAGAACACCGTGTAGTCGCCGCCGTCGTCGTCGGAGCCGTCGTCGTTGGCCTTCGGCCGCGCGGCTCGGCTGCTGCCGCCCGGCCGGCGTCTCCCCACCCCGGGGATGGCTTGTACCCGGTCGTCGTCGGAGGACTCGAGGTCGACGACGGGGACAGCGACGCCGGATGGAGGTGTCGCAAGACGGCGGTACCGCGCGACATCGTCGTTCGCGGTTGGAGCGGCGCGGGCGGCGAGTTGGCGTGCGGCGGCCAGGTCCAGCAGCCGCCGTTGCTGCTCCGCCTCCTCGCGCTCCCGGCCGCGCCCGGCCCGAGTCCGGTGCGGCGTCGTCCGCGCGCTTCTCCTCCTCCATGTCGTGCGCCGACCCGGCGATCGCCTCCGCCATCGCGGCGTCCTCCGCGCGCTTCGCCTCCTCCTCGGCGAGCCGGCTTGCGGCGGCCTCTTTCTTCGTCTTCTTCCGGCCGCTCCGCGGCGCGGAAGGCTGTTCTCGGATGACGAGGGCGCCGCTGCTGCGCCCTCCGGTCGCCGGCGGAGACGCCGGCTCCTTCTTGACGCGCACCGGCGTCGAAGGCGACGTCGCCTCCTCCTCTTCACCGGCGCCAAGGATGACCTTGACGCCGATCCGGAAGACGACGAGCTGGCAGCCATGCGCCGTGGCTGCCAGACGCTTCCCCGACGGCGGCTCGCCGATGCCCTCGATGCCGATAGAGGGGGCATCATGAGCACCGGGAAGTTACCGCCCTCGATGTGCGCGAGGATGTTCGCCAACGTCCTTTCCGGCGCGCTCCACCACCGTCGGCGGCCCGCGGCGTTGTTGCGCGCAGGCGGAGGCGGCGGGCCGTCGTAGGCCGCCAGCTCCCGCTCCCACCGCCGGAGGAAGTAGGAGTTCCACCGCGTGTAGTTGTCGGGGTGGTGGCGCGGGTCGGCGCGCTCCTCGTCGGTCATCGTCATCCTCGCCTCCTCGATGGCGACGTCGAGGGCATGGCCCCGCGGCGGCGGCGGGATTGGAACGCCGCCAGCACTTAGCCGCCGGCCGCCTCCGGGAGGCCTCGTGTCCGGCGGGCAGGGGTACCCCGCCCGGTGGAGGAGGTGCCCCTCCCACGCGTGGAGCGACCGGCGGGGAAGCCGTTGTTGGCTGCGCCGTCGTCGTCGTAGAACGCCATCTTGGGAGTAGAGGGAGAGTGGAGGGAGAGTGGAGCACGGGGTACGCCTCGCGGTGATCGGACCGGCGTATATAGGCGTGGCTGGCGCGGGGATTAAATGCCACGCGGATTGCGACGTGTCCGCGGCGAGCTGACCGGCGGCAGCCTTTAGTGCGCGCGGAAGACGATGCGTGCGCGGAAGACGACGACATTAACTCGCCGCGTGGCCGGCGAATGCAGACCGGCGGCAGGCTTTTACAGCGCGCGGAAGACGATGCGATGAGGACGACGATCGGTTTCTCTCGCCGACAAGTTGGGGCCACCAGACGCGCGGGAAGTTTCCTCGCCGTTTCGCGCGCTTTCGTTTCGTCCGGAGTCCCCGAGCGCTCCCGGGGGCCGGGGATGGCGTGGGATCGCCGGATGGATTTAGGCCCAAATCCGGACGAAAACGAGGAACCGGGGGCGCGACTGGGCCGAATTACGCCGTCCGGATGGAAAAAACGCTCGCCGGGGGCCTGTTCGGGGGGACGAGTGGAGATGCTCTTACACATTAATCCTCATTAACTCTAAGTCACGGATTTTCGCATTCATGGCAAAAACAAATCAACAAAATTCATCGGCACCTAGTGATCAATATCGACAAGAGAACCTGGTGATCATACGGATGATCATCATGTGATGGAGATTTGCGCTTACTCTCAATGATTATGATGATCATCAAGTGATGGAGATTTGTGTGGCCAACAACTCTCAATGATGATCACCCCCCCTCCCCACCCCATCATCTCATCTTGAGAGCAAGTAAGAGCATGATACCTAACAACAACAACAACAAATCGTGATTGTAGCAAACCAAATGTCAGTCGACATCCTACCTGTAACCCTCCTGGCATGAAGTTACCATTGGCTAGGTAGTGCCTTTTGGCATATCGGTGGCCATTGATCTAATAGTTGCAAGTTTAAGCATGACCTTCAATAAGTCTCGGAAACAACGGGCGAGCATTGCTGCAAGTTATCATTGTGAGAATCCTCCATGCAAAAAAAGTGTGTCAAATCCACAAATCATAATCGGTCATAGCTTCAAGCACAACGTTAACAATGCATTCTCCATGATGCCCATTACTTTGTACAAACCTTGTCAAGCTAATGGTCATTCTTCCATGACCAGTGCACACAGTCGATCCAATCTTCTCGCTTCATGTTGTGACATAATACGAGTTATCTCTAATTTATTTGGCCCTCTCAAATAGTTTGGCCCAAATTTTAAAACTACTGCCCCGCGGAATTTGTGCATGGCTTAAATGGTTGTGGATTCAGCCATGTGTATGTGCATTTGTCAATTATTGAGAACCCATATCCATGCTGGTGCAGTATTTCTTCGTCACAAAGTAGTAATCGTATTCTCCGACACCGTGCACCATCGTCATGAACAACTCTTTGTTCATCCTATATCGGTGTCGAAAATCCTTTGGGATATAGATTAGTTCGTTGGAACAGAACCGGCGTATAGCATGGCATGACCTTCCATGATTTGCCTTAGCATGACTCTTTGTTCTTCAGCTCACCCGCTTGTAATTGTAGAAGAGAAGCGAGAATTGTCAAGTGCTCGTCTTCAACGGCAACGTCATTGGCTTCCTCTTCCAAGAATTGATGGATTGTAACATCAAAGAACGAAACAAGCAATCAAGCGAATGGTCTCTAGCTGGCCTTTCACGGCCAACTCTAAGCTCGCAGTTAAGATGATGCCAGCTAGTAGATCGGACGTACACCCAAAGTCCGGTTATCCTGGGCTCCTGGCACATGCATATGACCAGTTCTATTTTCTCAATGAAGGGCTGACCAGCCCTGACGTCGAAATATCGCCACCGATCCAAGGGAACCTTTCCTTCCACATTTTCCTGCTCACATTTGCAGCTCTATCGAATTAAACACTCTGCTCGCGTAACTAGCCGCTCGTTCAGTACCACTGCACTGTAGGAGTACAAGTTGCACGCAAAAGACCTCCCACACCCATTTTTGTGGCTAACCTCTCCAACAGCCAGACCCTACATGCGTGCAAAACGCGTGTTTAAATTAGTATATGGTGTTGCCACGTCGGGATTGTGGAACAGTGCTGATTTCTGTTTTCTTCGTTTGGTCCGGCAGCCTCTGCTCGACTCCCTGTCAAGGAAGCTCTATCCCATGGATGCCACTATGCCAGAGGTCGTCGCTGGGTTTTCATGTTTGGACATTGTTGCAATGTCACGATTTTGGGGTGGAAACCAGTGGCTGCCGGGTCCGGATGCCTAGCCAAACCAGGAGCGCCGGTGTGACTGAGATTCGGGTACCTAGATTTTATTTCAGATTGGAGAAAGGTTACCCAGTGACACAAGAAATACTTGTACTCCATCCGTCACTGAAAAAGCTGCTCAACTTCATCAAGGATATGAAAATATATAGAAATAGTTTAATTACATATATATAGTTGTATCTGGAAAAAAATTGAGCAGCTTTTTTTGAAACGAAAAAAGCACTAAATTATAAAAGCTGCTCAATTTTGTTGGAGAGTGAATTGTCTTCACAAATGTAGCATATGTCGGGTAGATACCATCAGCTAGATAGTACCCCTTGTTGTATGCGTGGCTGTTTACCTCAAAGTTCACGGCAGGAGCTTGTCCCTCAACTAGCCTGGCAAACACCGGAGAGCGCTGCAGCACGTTGATATCATTGTTTATTCTTGCCATGCCAAATCCAAAGCTCATGGTCTGTCACCGCCTCAAGAATGACACTGCACTCACCAGTATGGCCCTTGTAGATCCCCTGCCAAGCAAAAGGGCAATTCTTCCAGTCCCAGTGCATACAGTCAATACTTCCGAGCATCACAGGAAACCCTCTTGCTCCATTCTTCTGCACGATCCGAGCTGTATCATCTGCTCTTGGTGCTCTCAAATAGTCTTTAGCAAACACCTCTATGACGTCTCGGCAGAACCTGTAGAGAGTCTTTGTATATGTCGACTCTGCCATCCGTAGGTAGTCATTGGCTGTATCTAGAGGAGCTCCGTATGCAAGACAACGCATTGCAGCAGTGCACTTCTGAATTAAGGTGAAGCTCCACAAACATGTGCAATCTTTCTTGTCCATGAAGTACGTGTCGTACTCCCTGACGCTGTGGACAATCTTCAAGAACATTTCCTTGTTCATCCTAAACCGGCGCCAAAATTCCTTCGGCGAATGAGTCGCGTCGTCGTTGTAGTAGTCGGCGTCAAGCAGCATTGCGCCGGCTTCACGATGCCGGTTGATGTTCCTCCTCTTGCCTGGCTTTGAGCCGCCACGCCGAGGCACGATTAAGAAAGGCTGGCGAACGCGCAGCATGTTCGTCAGAATCAGCTGCTGCTGTTGCCGCCGAACAGCCTGAGCGTTCTGGTCCTCCATGAACAGTTGCACCATCATCTCATCGTCACTGTTCATCGCGGCAATCGGACAAACACCTTGCGGGCGGGGCGATACTATCGCGGTGGCGGCGAGCTCTGTTCCGGGCGAAACATCGGCCGCCGGTCGAGGGGGTGTCGGCCGTGTTGATGGATGGCGGTTCCTAGACAGTCGGCGGTGTCTATTGCAAGCAGGGTGGGCGCGGCAGCGACGGCGACAGTGGCGATCTAGAGGGGTGGGAGTCGGCTCGGGTGTGTGTAGGAGGTGGGAAAACGGTGTGTCTGGCTGCCAGGCGGAGCCCACACTCATTTTCAGCCGTGTCGCGAGGTGCCGGCGCACCCGATTCGCGCCCTTGGCGAAGGGGCCGGCACGCGGTTGCCGACGATTCTATTGGGCTCCAAAATTGGCCGGCGCCGTTTGGGGCTGATACGTCTCCAACGTATCTATAATTTCTGATGTTCCATGCTTATATTATACCAATTGCTACATGTTTTATATACACTTTATATCATTTTTATGCATTTTCCGGGACTAACCTATTAACAAGATGCCGAAGCACCAGTTCCTGTTTTCTGTTGTTTTTGGTTTCAGAAATTCTACACAGGAAATATTCTCAGAATGGACCCCACGAAGAAAGAAGTCAATATTTTGCCGAGACGGACCCAGAGAGCCAGACAAGGGCCAGAGGGGGGCCAAGGGGCCGCCGCCATCGCGAAGCCAAGTTCGGGGGACAGAAGTCTCTGTTCCGGCACGCCGCCGGGACGGGGAAGTGCCCCCGGAATCCATCTCCATCGACTCCATCGCCATCTTCATCGTCGTTGATGTCTCCCATGATGAGGAGGGAGTAGTTCTCCCCCGAGGCTGAGGGCTCTACCGGTAGCTATGTGGTTCATCTCTCTCTCCCATGGTGTGATCTTTATGTGATCATGAGCTTTGTAATCTAGTTGAATATGTAGATGTTACTCTTGTCTATTATGCACTCTAGAGGTTACTTTAATATGAACTCCGGAGTCACTCTCCATAGTGTGATGGTGACGAGTGTGCGCATCGTGTGTGATTCCTTTATGACGTTGTGGAGCTTGTTTACTCCGGCTTGAGGTGTGCTTTTGCAGCCCTACACAATGAATGGTGTTTGTTATCCAACAAGAGAGTGTTTGAGAGTAGCATTTATTTATTCAATTATGTGATCATTGTTGAGAGTGTCCACTAGTGAAAGTATGATCGCTAGGCCTTGTTTCTAAGCATTGAAACACCGTTTCCAACAAGTTTTGCTACATGTTCGCTTGCTGCCATTTTTATTTCAGATTGCAATTACTACTTATAATCATCCATATTACTTGTATTTCACTATCTCTTCGCCGAACTAGTGCACCTATACATCTGACAAGTGTATTAGGTGTGTTGGGGACACAAGAGACTTCTTGTATCTTAATTGCAGGGTTGCTTGAGAGGGATATCTTTGACCTCTACCTCCCTGAGTTCGATAAACCTTGGGTGATTCACTTAAGGGAAACTTGCTGCTGTTCTACCCTGCTCTTGGAGGCCCAGCACTGTCTACAGGAATAGAAGCGTGCGTACACATCAAGCTATTTTCTGGCGCCGTTGCCAGGGAGGTAAGGTAAAAGGTATTCACATCCTCCGACTACTAAGCTATTTCCTAGCACTGTTGCCGGTGTGTGATTGCTCGAAGTTATTTCCTTTAGATTCTGCAATTGCATCTTTTTGTTTCTTGTTTTTATTTTTCACTAGTTAGGCATAATGGAAAACAACAAAAAAATTAGTGAGCTTTTTAATCTTTTTCCTGAGCTAAGACATGAATTGTTTGATGCGAAAATTTAAAAACCTATGGAACCTTATTTGCATGCTAGTAGCAATGTTATTAGTATGAAAGCAATTACTGCTAATGCTATGGAAAAGTCTAAGCTTGGGGAAGCTAGTTTTTATGATCTTTTTAGCTTCCCAGCTTTAGGGAAGAAAATTTGCTCTGATAATACTTTATCTCCCATATACGATAACTCTAATGATGCTTGTGATATTTTAAATCCACCTACTGAAAGTATTCCTTTCAAGATACCTATGAAAATTGTTGAACTTGCTATAAACAATTGCTATTTTGGAGATGGGACTGTCCATCCTAGTGATCATTTACTCTTTATACATGAATTATGCGAGTTGTTCGAGAGTGCAGGTATTTCAAAGGACCAAGCTAAGAGGAAGCTATTCTCTATATCTCTGAAGGGCAGAGCTGCGGAATGGTATAAGATGCTGAAGAATGGTCGATCTATTGGTTTGGAGGAAATTGTACCTCTCTTTTCTTCTAAATTTTATCCTCCTCATGAAGTGCATGTTGATAGGAATTACATTTATAACTTTTATCCTCGTGATGGAGAGAGTATTTCCCAAGCATGGGCGAGATTGAAGTCACTAATTCTCAAATGTCCCATTCATGAGCTCCCCCGTAATGTTATTATTAATAATTTTTATGCAAGGCTTTCAGGACACCACAAGGACTATCTAGATGCCTCGTTTGGAGGGATCTTTCACAAGCAAGGAGGTTGAAGCTAGATGGGATCTTCTTGAAAGAATTCAAAGCAATATCGAAGATTGGGAGAATGACAAAGGTATAGAATCAGGTATAAACTACGAGTATGATTGCATTAAGTCTTTCGCTCAAACTGCTGATTTTCAAGAGCTTAGTGCTAAATATGGTCTTGATCCTCAAATTATGGTCGATTGCTATAGAGCCTTTGCTTCTCATATTAATGTTCCTAAAGAAAATTGGTACATGTATCATGAACCTTTTAAAGACACTTGCATGGAAAATGAAATTGTTGTTAATGATTGCAATAAACATGCCAAACTTCTGAAAATACTATTTCTTATAAGCATGTTAATTTTTGTGGAATACATAGACCTTGTGGAATTAATCAAATCGAAGATGAATATTGTATCCATCATAGGAATGAAAAAAACTAGAATGTGGTACAAGGCTCTAAAAGATCTTGGTGAAAAAGTTTGTGACCTCCATCCTTTTATTTGTGAAGTTTGCTATGAAGTGGGTCATTTTAATTTTCAATGTTCTGGTCATGATGATAGTATTTCGAATTTAATGAGTACTTCAAGTCTATATTGTGATAACATGATCACTTCTAATCAGCATGATGAACTTACATTATTTTGTGGGTGTGAAGAGTTATCAAGAAAAAATTCTTTGTTAGATATGATTGATCTTGATATGAATAGTGTGTTGCATGGATGTTATCTCTATTGTGTTAATAATTGCCATGCCAACACCTACATACAAAGTGTTATAAAGGATGGGACTTTACCAAAATATGACAGGACTAATATGTGTTTTGTTCTTATTAATGAAAGAGAGGTATCCTTCCAAGTTTCTTCTATTGTTTCTAATAATAAACCAGGTTATGTGGAGAAGCTTCCTTTCAAGCCTCTCCCTCCTAAAGGGGAAAAGAAGAAGAAGAAGGGAACGAAGAAGAAGAAGAAGAAGAAGAAGAAGAAGAAGAAGAAGAAGAAGAAGAAGAAGAAGAAGAAGAAGAGGAGGAAGAAGAAGAAGAAGAGGGGGAATAAAAAGAAAGAGGTAACGGCATATCCCCGCGTGTATGAGATAACGATAGGTAACCGTAAGTATGTTGCTCCTAATGATTATTATGATAATGAATCTGAGTACAATGATCTTCCTATGCCCTTTACCTATATTAGTGATCATGATTTGGAAGAGCACACTACTTTTGATACTGAAAATCTCTTTGGTACCGATTATGAAAGTAATGATGTTAGCACTATCCACGTTCCCTCAAACGATGATATTGAAAGCTCTAAGCTTGGGATGTTGTGCTTGAAGATCCTATATTTGAGACCTTTACTTTTAGTGAAAATGATGATATTATATATTCGGGTTTAGATAATCGTTATAGAGATGGCTATGACACAGGTTATAATTATCCTTATGAAACTTGTCATAGTTATGATGCGATTGCCAGAAACCATTCCCTTAGTATGCAACTTGTTTACCATGTTCAAATTCTTGATAATGATCCTGCTCCAATTACTATTAATGGGAAGAGTTTTTCTTATGCCAAAAATAATGATACTTTTATGCATATGAACCATGATAAGAATGTTTTAAGTGATGGTTATATTGTGGATTTTATCAATCATGCTACTGAAAGTTATTGTGAGAGAGGGAAACATGGTAATATGCATCTTAATAATATTAAGTTTCCCCTCTTTATGTTGAGAATCTTGAAGTTGCGCTTGTGTTGCCTTTCTATGCTTGTTGCTTTGTGCTTTCAGTACTTGTTCCCTTACAAGATTATTTTTCATAGGAAGAGGGTTAGACTTAAAAGTGTCTCACACTTGCTTTTTGATGCTCTCTTTGCTTCAACTCTTATTTCTTGTGTCAGCATCATAAAAATCACTATGCTTAGCTAAAAGGCGTTAAAGAAAAACGCTTATGGGAGACAACCCATCGTTTTTATTTTCTGTTATTTTTGCTTTTCTTTTTGTTTTGAGTCAAGGTGCTTGTTACTACTGTAGCAATACCTTTGTATCTTTATTTTCTTGCATTGTTGTGCCAAGTAAAGTCTTTGATAGAAAGTTGATACTAGATTTGGATTTCTGCACAGGAACAGATTTTTAGCTGTCACGAATTTGAGCTGTTCTCTCTGTAGAAAAATCGTAAAATCTTGAAAAAATTCATGAGTAATCCTCAGATATTATAATATCCCAGGTATTGGGGTTACAAAAATAGAGGAAACAGATGTGTGCATTGCATTCATGCATAGAAAATCTGGGGAATTTTCGCGCTTTAAAGTAAAACAGATCCACAATGAATCGAAGTTTCACTTGACCTTGGTGGAATTGAAGTAGCTCATCAAGTCAAGCGCTACAAACCTCAATGTGACTTTGTTAAAACCTTGTTTTAGGAAGAGATGATTTGATCTAAGGGGTTAGATCAAATGGAACTAATAATCAAGACAACAACACCTTACTCAATGATCAATTGCTTGATCTCAAAACAGATCATAATATGGTAAACCTTGCCATAGAATATGAACATCTATTCAATTACAAACCCAGTAACAATAAAATGGAGAAACCATTCTTGAATTATCCTTTCCATATCTTAAACTAATCCTTGATCCTACCATGAACCTCATGGTATTCATTCCATTTCAACATTGGAATAATAACAAGGAGATCCACTCAAGAAATATAATTCTTCTCTATTCCAAATAGTTATACAACAAACCTAGAGAGGTGAGAGTCCTATTTTGTTAAAGAAGCAATGACAAACCTTGAGGCAAACCTTGGATATACATCCATGTATTCAAACCATCACCTTTAAAGAGAAACCCTAGGATATTATTCCAGATCATCCCTAGAGAGAGAATCAAATGATGTTAAACATAGATATTGATGATCACCTCAATCCCTATGGAGCCTAACCTTAAGTTAGTATTAAAGTCCTTCCCAAATGAGAGAGACCATTCATACCAATTCCAGCCTTACTTATTAAGGAATCAAGGACAACCTTTGAACTAAAGTAATAGAAGGTAAACCCTTTAATCTTGGAGTGGTGAGATAACCAAATACCAAATGGAATAAGACAATATCCAGGAATTAGTGAAATAAGGATAGGGCTAATCCAACTAAGTTAGACCATTGAATCTTTAGCTTAACTACCTAAATAAATATTAGGAGTAAACCATAAACCTTAGAATAACTATGCCTATGAAAGATAGCTCAACCTATGGTGAAAAACTCAAGACTAGTTGAGGCAACACTTGGTCTTGAGGGAGAGAACTAGCCATATACCCAGATGATTAAATCATCATTCATTGAGAAAAACTCTAAGTGAATATCTCAGGCAGTCTCCTGGGATATAAACTTTTGAGGCAACCATAGTAAGCCCATCCTAAAAATTAAAATAAAAGTGCTATACCCTAGTTGATCAAGGCAGTGCTTGATCATGGAAGTGAGAACCTCATTTAATGAGAGATACCTTAGGAAGTCAAATCTTGATCATTATAAATTGTGTAGTGATCATAAACCTAAGAACTTGAAGTAGAGGATATAAGCACATAAGAAGAGCTTAGAATTAAAGCCTATAATTTATATGGTGAGAAACCATTCATCATTATAACCAAAGTTAACTATAAAAAGAAATATAGCTACTTTAGTTACTTGAACAATAGATTAAGAATATAATAGAAATCTATTGGTATAAGATAAAACCAATTCTCAAGTCCTTAGTAATTAAAAGGAGAACAGAAACAATTAAGCAAGTAACCATAATACCTTGGTTAGGGGGGATTAAGCCCTAGCAAATGCAATATAATGTCATCTCATCTCTACAACCTATAATTAAATCTCAACCTTAGGTTATGTATCCCTATGGTGATCATAATATAAAGCTAGGCCCTAATTGAAATTCAAACCAATTGCCATTAGGTAAACATCATTAGCATCCTAGTATGGCATATTAATTAAATCTTATGCTTCACTTCTTGAACATAAGAAACAAACCTTGTGCTACATTTTATAATTGAAATAATATGTGTGGTAATAAACCACTCAACTTTAAAACCAAGATCAAACCATAATTAGAGTTGTATTACTCAAAGTATTTCAAGGTGCTATTAAAATACAACAATAGTGCTATCTGGAAATAGGGTTATAATCCAAACTACAAGATCTTAATAATAAAGGTTCACATAAAATCATATGCATGGGACTAAATTCTCAATTAAAAGACCAAACCCTAATGATAAACTCTAAAACACCTAAGAGTAGAAATTCTCAATTCTAATAATTCCAAACAGATTTGATTACACAAGAACAAGGAAATTAAAATGAAAGCATAAAATCACGATTAATAAAAATTTGCAATGTAGCTCATATATATTAAATGTTTATCCCAAAACAATGCAGGAAAGCATTCATCTTTTTAATAGTCCTACTGAAATTCAAATTATCAAATACCTGCAAGGTATCACATGATTTAATTGTGAATTAAAACAAGAATTATAAAACAGAATTGAAAACAGAAAATAAGAAAGAAAAAGAAAACAGGAAAAAATGGAGAGGAGGCTCACCTGGACTTACCCTACCACGCTGTAGCCCACCGAGCAGCCCAAGGCCCAGCCCCAAACCACAGCCCAACACTGGCCCGTACCCCTTCGCTCCAGATAAAAACGAAGTGGACGAGAGCGTCTTCGTCTCCTTCGTCTCTGCCTCGCTTGCACGCACGGGAGAGAGACACCGCGACGGTGTGGCCACGTCCCGCGACCGCCGCCGCCGTTATGGACTGCCAGCACACGCCAGAGACCTTATAAAACGCAGCGGAAGCCCTTATTTCCCCTTTCTCTGCGCCATTTTCTATCTATGCCGAAACCCTAGCCCGCCAACCTCCGTTCATCGCCGGCGATTGAGGAAGCCCCAGACCTCGCCGCGACCACCATCATCTCCGCCGTCCTCGACATGTTCACGGTGCAAAAGGAATCGAGCTGGGAAGCATCGTGTACCGCGAATCGGCCTCATCTCTGTCGTCGGGTATCGCCGGAAATGGCGGAATTGAGCTCATCTCCGCCCCTAATCAACGTCGCCGAACCTTTGGAGAGCATCACGGTAAGATTTCCCGTCGATAGGTACTAGTTTCGCGTCCTAATTCGTTCGGTAGCACTCTGTCAACGTGAGCCGTCGTCCGCCGCCGCTGTTGGTGCTCGCCGGAGCCACTCCGGCGACCATTAGGGCGCGGCGCCGCCACCTTTAGGTCCAGTAGGAGGCCGCGCACCCAACCAGACCATCCACGCGCCCGCGGGAGTAGCCCAGCACCGGTGACCATCGAGCCCTGACCGCCGGTCACCATGATCCATGCCACGTTGGCGCCCCAGTGGCATGTGACATGGACATTGGCCCACCAATCAGTGGCTACAGGTAGTTGTGGTCCGGGTGTAGTTAGTATTTGTCATTTTAATTCAATTCCAGAAATTACCAGAAACTTTGCAATAAATTGTAAAATTCAATTTAACTCGCAAAATTATAAATCAGATATCAAAATTCTTAGAAAAATAAAATCTATTCAGTAAAAATATAATCTACAATTTTTATTTTTAATAAAAATTCAATTATTTAATACTTGTTATTTAAGCCTTTTCTTTTAATTCTAAATGCAATTATAATTTAGAAATTAAGAAAACATTTCTAAAATAAATAAAACCAATAAGCAAATAAAGAAAACATGAAAACTAATTTTCTTTATTTGTTATTTTTGTTAAATCCTTATTAGAGAGAATTAAACCCTGATTAATAATTACCCTAATTATTAATTGTTCAAAATAATAAAATGCCAAATGCAATATTATTTTTATCCTTAAGTTGTTAATAGCTTCAACTTTATAATAAAGTTATTAATCAAGAACTAAATAGTAATTATGAAACCCTAGTTCCAATAAAAGTAATATTATGGTTTCATAATTTCATGTGTAATCCTAAAACCCTAATGCCATTTAGACCTTAGCTCCATTACTACATGTGAACCCTAAATTGTTTCTAAAACCTAAACCCTAGGTTAGAGGATGTAATCATGTTGCTCTAATATCATAGAGCCATAATTAGCAACTAAAGACATATCTATATCCACATACAATGTAGAAGACCTATCACTAATACATGGGTATCCCATGTGTTCATCTTCATCAGACCTAAATAATCAAGTAGGGTCAACCAAGTGTAAACCCTAGATCCTAGTACCAAAGCCATCACACTTATTCACTTCCTATTTAGCATCACACCAATATGAGGAACCTTAGGAGCAACCATGCCAAATCTTGAGCATTCCATACCATATTCCGCTAAACCCTACTGGTGTTGGATACTTATCCACCATCCTAATTAGGAGCCAATTATTCTTTACTTAATAGAACCAACGAGTAAAACCTAGACCACCTCAACTCTAATTGTGATATTTCTTCTTATTTAAGAAGTATGTTCTCCAAAAGTTATTCTTTTGAAGAAAATAGAGAGTAACCTCAACCCTAATTGATATACTTCTTATTACTTAAGAAGTATGTTCTTCAAAAGTTATTCTTTTGAAGAAAATAAGGAATTCTCATCAACCACTGCTTATAAGGACCTATGAACCCTAGCTAGCAATCACCGAGCAAGATGAATCAACCTTGATAGCAACCATGGATAATTAATTTCTTAAGTTGCTCATGCTTAAGTAAAACCAATCAAGCCTAGTTGCTCGATGAATCCAACTATGTTGTGATCCATCTTATACTTACCCGAAACTACCCGGAACCGAGAATAAATTATAGCAAACCACAAACCCAATTGTCATACTTGTTCTTTATTAAAGAACATGTTCTTCAAAAGTTATTCTTTTGAAGAATATAACAAGTAATCATTAACCATGCCTTATAGTATTAAAGCTGACAACCTGCTCTTTACTTACTATACTACTACTAATCTTTGGTGTGTATGACTGTTACTTTACATTATACCACTTGCTTATGATTCTAAAACAACACAAACCTGAATAAGAACCTTGTTTGTGAATCACTCTAAAAGTGCAACACACCCTGAACTAATCATTACCCCTCACTAATCCTAAATCATCGGGGTTAGGTCACGCTTAGAGCAATTGAATCTCATACTTATGCCTTATTGCATCTTTGGCAATCTTTTAAAAATCGTCCTTACGGGACGATGATGCTATTTCAGAATCTGGAGTTATTGCGTATCGAAGACCTTGCCTGCATAATCTTGCAGTCAAGAAAGGCAAGTTCATCGCTTGCTCATGTCATTTGAGTATTTTTACCAAATTACTTGCAAAGTACTATATTTATCACTATTGCATAAAAAGCAAAACCACTATTTTCATAACTATGAATATGACTATGTGGTGGGCAATGGAACCATGGATTGTGTTGATATGGTGGAGGTTCCATTGCAAGGGTTTATATCCATCTAGGATTAAACAACAAATGTCGTCCGAGTGATTCTTGTGCCGTAATACCCGTGTTAACCATAAGATCCGGAGTGGAACGGAGTAGTCAAAAGTGTTTCCACCTCTCGTTCATCAACGGATGCGCTTTACCGTAGTACACTTGTAATCCAAGGGGGCAAGCGGTGAGGCTGGGGAGCCCTAAGTCCCCACGGTAGAGACCGTAGTACACTTGTCACCCGAGGAGCAAGCGGTGAGGCTGGGGAGTCCTAAGTCCCCACGGTATTGCGGTCTATGATGGGTTGCAGCTGCCGGCGTAGGAATGTATGGTAGAGCCCTGCATTGACGTCGTGGTCGGGGTCCACCACGAAATCTATGGGAATAATGGGACCGGCGTGGACCCAGGGTCGGGGTTTGCAACAAAGGGTGGGTGTTCGAGGTAGCGGAGGAACATGATTGGCTAGACCTTATACCGGGCCTCACACCAAAGGAAGTGTGGACGAGCCTGCAACTCGGTTGACACCAAGGTTAAGATCTCTTATGGGTAAAGCAACACACCTCTGCGAGTGTAATGAACCGTGACCTGTCACTCCTCGTTCCGGGATATGGAGCTGCGAACGCTGCCTGGAAAGGAACTCCATGAAGTTCTAGTTAACCGGTGAAGGCTGACGGACATAGTTCTTCCGAATAAAATCAACCTTTTGAAGAAATGGTTATGAAAACTTGCATTGGTATTAGACTTTACGGTCTAATGCTGTAGCTAGTGCATTAAACACCTCTTTCCTATAATGAACTTGTTGAGTACGCTCGTACTCATCCCACTCTTAAATCCCTGCTTAGATATGGAGGCATCGAAGGAGGATCTACAGTGCAACTCGAAGGCCGAGGAGTCAACAACTACTTCAAGAGACAGGACCCTGTCAGAGGAGTCAGATACCACATCCAACAAGGATAAAACCTAGTTTAGCCATAGAAGGGAACTAGCATCCTAAACTTAGCTCCTACTTAGCTAGAATCTATTCTTAGCCTCTGTAGGTAGTTAAATACTCTGCAAATAGAGTTCGTGATAGGACTAGACTACGAGTCGTTCTTCTGGAGTTTATTTGCAGTTTTACCTCATTGTAAAGTAGGAGGCTGTGATGATCTTATGTAATGGAGTCAGTGTTGTAATTCTATAGACATGCCTTGGACCCGCATATGTTTCTGTTGTACCACTTTGAGCGATATAATACTAGTGGAACGGTGTTTCATTGGTGTTATATCAGACTTGCATACTACACCATGCAGTGGTATGCCGGGTCACCACAGATATGTACGCAACTTTCATTCGACTGGAGCTTTTCCATCTGAGCATGTTAAGTGCTTTGAAAAAATTCGTCTTTACGGACTGTTCTGTTTTGGCAGATTCTGCCTTTTATTTCGCATTGCCTCTTATACTGTGTTGGAGTGGGTTTCTTTGCTCCATTAAATTTCAGTAACCTTGGGTAATGTCCAGAAGTGTTGGGAATGATTGTGTCCTTTCTGAACATGTGAATTTTTGATTATGCACTAACCCTCTAATGAGATTGCTTTGAGTTTGGTGTGAAGGAAGTTTTCAAGGATCAAGAGAGGAGGATGATATAATATGATCAAGAAGAGTGAAAAGTCTAAGCTTGGGGATGCCCCGTGGTTCATCCCTGCATATTTCAAGAAGACTCAAGCATCTAAGCTTGGGGATGCCCAAGGCATCCCCTTCTTCATCAACAACTTATCAGGTGACCTCTAGTGAAACTATATTTTAATTCCGTCACATCTTATGTGCTTAACTTGGAGCGTCTGTGTGTTTTTATTTTCGTTTTGTTATCTTAGTTCTCTGAATAAATTGGATCCTATCTATCTTGTTTGGGAGAGAGACATGCTCCGCTTTTTCATTTGAATACTCCTATTCTTCACTTATATTTGTTGAGTATTCGGTTTTCGCCTTTGTGTAGCTTCTAGCTCTTGGTTTTCATGTATCTCTTGTTCGAGCTATTAGTTATTTTATAGAAAGTACTCTCTTACTTCACATATATTTGTTTTGAGAGTTTCTTGCTATTTGGTTGGAAACAGAAAATGCTTCATGTGGTAGTTGGTATATTGTCTTGAATAATTTGATGCTTGGCAATTGTTTTGAGCTCTCAAAGTAGATCATGTTTAAGCTCTTGCATCATGTAGTTTAAACCTATTAGTGGAGAACTACCGTAGAGCTTGTTGAAATTTGGTTTGCATGATTGGTCTCTCTAAGGTCTAGATATTTTATGGTAAAAGTGTTTGAGCAACAAGGAAGACAGTGTATAGTCTTATAATGCTTGCAATATGTTCTTATGTAAGTTTTGCTGTACCGGTTCATACTTGTGTTGCTTCAAACAACCTTGCTAGCCAAAGCCTTGTACTGAGAGGGAATGCTTCTCGTGCATCCAAAATCTTGAGCCAAAACCTATGCCATTTGTGTCCACCATAACTACCTACTATGTGGTATTTCTCTGCCATTCCAAGTAAATACTTCATGTGCTACCTTTAAACAATTCAAAAGTTATTATCTCTTATTTGTGTCAATGTTTTATAGCTCATGAGGAAATATGTGGTGTTTTATCTTTCAATCTTGTTGGGCAGACTTTCACCAATGGACTAGTGGCACATCCGCTTATCCAATAATTTTGCAAAAAGAGCTGGCAACGGGGTTCCCAGCCCCAATTAATTAACTTTCATTAATAATTCTCTTCACATGTTTTGCCCCGATTCATCGGTAAGCAACTTAATTTTGCAAATAGACACTCCTCCATGGTATGTGAAATGCTTGGAAGGCACCCGAGGATTCGGTTAGCCATGGCTTGTGAAAGAAAAAGGTTGGGAGGAGTGTCATCCATAAATAAAACTAAAGTACATGTGTAAACAAAAGAGAAGAAGGATGATCTACCTTGCTGGTAGAGTTAACGTCCTTCATGGGAGCCGCTTGACATAGGCATCCCAAATGGGCCTGCCAAATATAGTACCCGGGGTTTATTGAAGGCCCACTACCCGAGGAATAAGAAGATTCGGAAGCCCAAGATGTGTTAAAGGAAAAGATAGAGTTGTAATAGGAAGTGTTATTTGTAATCCGGCGGGATGAGTTAGAAACCGTCCCGGACTCGTAACTTGTACAAAACGAAACCCTCGGCTCCACCTCCTATATAAAGGGGAGTCGAGGGATGAAGAGATCATCGAATCATTGTCCGCAAACCCTAGTTTTCATATTCGTCGAGTACTTTTCTAGCTGAAACCTTCGAGATCTACTTGCCCTCTACTTCTAACTAAACCCTAGCCTACAATCCATAGGCATTGATAAGTTAATCCCTTGTCAATTGGCGCCGTCCGTGGGAATTAGAGGCGTAAGGATCCGATCTCGATGGCACGTTCAAGATCTTCGACATCGTCAACCGGAAGCAACACTATGGATCGAGGTAAACGGATCGCTGCTGGTCTTGTTGATTTTGTTCCTCACCCACCCTCCCGTTTGGATGCATATGCGTATCTGGCGGAGCCCTTGGAGATGACGTTCGGAAGGTTCCACTTTCGCGTCGAGAAGGAAGGATCGTATCGTGTCGAAATTCCGATTTCGTCGGGATCGTCGGCGGTCGATTCTGATTTTTCAAGCTATGCATCGTCAACTGAGTCAGAAGAAGAAACTTCGACAACACGTTACGTCAGCATCAGAGCAAGAGAGAAACTCGCCAAGACCTTCAGCAACGCATCGTTTGAGTCATCCGCGGACTCATATATAAGCGATGGCTCAAGCGATGTCGACAATTACGACTTCATCGACAAATCTCTCACGATGGGCAAGGTCTTCATCAATCTCAACAATGATGTCACCGAACCCAACATAGATCTGAGTACAAAATATCATCGGATTTATGCTATCGAAAATCAAGAGGAAACATCGGAGGCTTTCGACGAGTTGGGAAATCCTTTTGTCGATCCCTCGGATCTAAGGAGAGGTATGGGCACTAAATATGTCGGGCCCACACCACGCGTCGAGTCCAACTTCCACGAGCAGCCTGGGATAGAGCGGCAAAAGCCATAGATGGTTCGAGAACCAATGACGACAACAGCTACAGCTCAAGAACCGCAAGCTTATCAATATATGCTCGCTCGAACCGCCCGAGAAATAGAAAAACGGACAGCTGAGTTGAACGAGGAGAAAGGAGGCGGCTTCGCATCCAGCGAGGAGAAGGGCAGATCTAAGTGGACAATCTAGAGTTTCGGGTGATAGCCACAGGGAGGCTCGGAACAGAGGAAGATCAAGGTTACAACACATACCCGAAGCAGAGAGAGAGTTCTTGGTTCAAAACCTCGACATGTCTTTTATGTCGATAGATACAAGGGGAAATATTATCCCTAAGACACCAGAAGCTGGGTATATGGCGACACAAGCTTACATCCTTGCATCCAGGCCACCCCCAGGAGATCCAAGGGAAACATTATACAACATGGCATTGGCAGGGGTTGGAGCTATGGGGACAGCGTTCGTAGCAACGCCTCCCGAAGGAGCGGCAAGGCAAAATAGTCCACGACCTGCGGCAAGCAACGGCGGCAGCTCCGGAAGGACCAAGTGGAGCAAGAGATACGGGAGCACAAGCAAGGGTCGATAGAGCGAGGCAAAGCAGAAGAGATCATCGGCCGTCCCCGCAGCTTAATGACGAGGATATGTGCGGTCTACCGTGCTTCACGAGAAGAGTCCGAAAAACTCGAGTCCCCTCAGGATTCAAGTTACCCGACCATTTCAAAAAGTTCGACGGCCTGCAAGATCCGGAGGACTGGTTAATTGATTACCTTGAGACGGTGAAGCTAACTGGAGGAACTAGAGCAACAGCGATGCAAAGTATTCAGGTGCACTTAAGTGGAGCCGCACGATCTTGGATCAAAAAACTTCCGCCAGGATCCATCGACAAGCTGGGAAAGTTTCGAGGACGTATTCGTCAAGAACTTCGGGTCCACATGCAAGAAGCCTCGCGTCGTTAGAAGAGCCGAGGGCGTGTCGACAAAAGCCGGATGAGTCAATGAGAAAATACATCCAAAGGTGGAACATCATAAAAAACTCGGCCAGAAAATATATCTGACGAGAGAGCAATAGATGCGTTTGTTGCAGGAATCAGGCGTGGAGATTTTGTCGAGGACTTGGGAAGGACCAATCCAAAAACAGTATCCGCGTTGATGGAGATAGCAAATAGATGGGCAGACGGAGAAGACGCTGTCCACAATAAACGACACAGGTCGCCAGAGGAGGACCGTGGTCGAAATTATCGATCGAGGCGACGATTTCCTCGGCGATATCCGAGTTATGACGCCCCAGGGCAAATTTCGGCAGGATTTCGGGCAAATACAGGAGGAAGCAACAGAGATGATTATCAGAGAAGCAATGAGCAGCGAAGCGATAATAGGGACGACTCCCGCAACAGGCAAAATAGTGGGCCAAGGTTCCCAAGGCCTTTTGTGTCTCCCGAAGAAATGTTAAATGGACCATGCCAAATGCATTTTTTCCTCGATAGCAATGGGAAAAGACAGTCAGGACACCTGCGAAAAGATTGTCGAAATTTTCAAGCAATGTTCGGATGTGCAGAAAACGCTCACGCACGAGCAGCACGAGAGAAACCCTCGGGAGCCTAGGAGCGAAGTTCATCTACCGCCACCTCCCGCGATTACGGAGGACAATCGACACCAGCTCAGAATAGCGGCAGCACTCGCACCACCACCCTATGTTGATCCTAACTCCAACGGAGCAGATGTCGATGATTCGGAAGGGAAGGCCGTCCAATAGAGCTCAAAAAGTAATCTCACGACAGGTGTTTATGGCGAGAGAAAATGCCTCCACCAACGAGTTGAGTACCTTAATTGGTCGGGACAAGACATCGGCTTCACAATAGCGGATCATCCGCAGCAAGTTCCTCGACCGGGGCAGTCGGCACTTATTCTCGCCGAGCGGTTATTGCGGGTTTTGATGTTTCTCGAGTGTTCATAGATGGTGGCAGCAGCTTAAACCTTATGTATGCAGATACATTGAGGAAGATGAACATACCCTTAGCAAACCTGAAGCCAACAGACACAAGGTTCCACGGCATCACACCAGAAAAACCAAGTTACCCATTGGGAAAAATCAACCTCGACGTTCAGTTTGGAACCCGAGAAAATTATAGAATCGAGAAACTGGAGTTTGAAGTCGTGGATTTTCCATCGCAATACCACGCTTTGTTGGGACGACCAGCATATGCTAGATTTATGGCAGTACCACACTATACATACCTGTTATGGAGATTGCCCGGACCCAAGGGACCAATCACGGTCAAAGGGAGTTTCGCCTTAGCTGATAAGTGCGACAAGGATTTCCATCGGTTATCGAAACCTTCGGGATGCAAGCTGAATACTTGGCGTCGAAAAGCATGACCGATTACGACGTATTGCCGGACGTTGGAAGGCCAAACAAAGAATCAACTTTCAACACGAGAGAAAAATTCTAAGGAGGTGCGGATTCACCCGACGGATCCAAAAAAGACGACATCCATTGCAAACAACATGGATATCGCATAGGAAAGCGCGCTCGTCGAGTTCCTCCGTGAGAACTGGAAAATCTTCGCATGGTGTCCAGGCTGACATGCCGGGAGTACCCAGGGAACTTGCCGAGCACCACCTAAATTTGGATCCAACAACGAAACCAATCGGACAACCTTTGCGGCGTTTTTCGAACCAAACCGCAAATCCATGCTATCATAAATAAATCGACTAGAGGAAGCTGGTTTTATCGGAGAGATATCTACGGAAGCCACATGGGTAGCTAACCCAGTGATGGTGCCAAAGAAAAACACGACAGTCCTTCGCATGTGCGTCGACTTCACGTGTCTCAACAAACATTGCCCTAAGGATCACTTTCCCCTCCCAAGGATCGATCAAATCATCGACTCCACGGCAGGTTGTGAACGTCTTTCCTTTTTGGATGCATACTCTGGTTATAACCAGATCAGATTAAAAGAAGATGATGAAGCCAAAACAGCGTTTATTACACCTTACGGCGTGTTTTGTTACAAGACAATGCCCTTCGGTCTAAAAAATGCGGGAGCAACATATCAGAGGATGATGCAGAAGTGTTTAGCAACACAGATCGGGAAAAATGTGCAAGTATACATCGATGATGTCGTCATAACATCAAAAAAGGGGACAACGCTGATCGAGGATCTCAAAGAAACTTTCGACAACCTCGACAAATTCTGCCTCAAGCCGAACCCGACGAAGTGTTCTTTTGGCGTCCCAGCGAGGAGAACTTCGGGGTTTCTAGTTTCAGCAAGAGGGATTGAAGCAAATCCCGATAAAATACAAGCCATAGTAACAATGAGAAAGCCAACGAAGTTGAAAGAAATACAACAGACTAACCGGGCGAGTCGCAGCTTTGAGCAGCATTCGTCGCCGGGTTAGGAGAAAAAGCGTTACCATTTTATGCGCTGATAAAGCAAGGAGATAAATTCCAGTGGAACGAAGAAGCCGATCGAGCTTTCGAGGATCTGAAGCGAAAAATATCGACACCACTAATCCTGGTGGCTCCAAAGGAAAAGGAACCTCTCCTGCTATATATTGCAGCCACACCCCAAGTGGTTAGCACGGTATTAGTTGTCGAAAGAGAAGAAGAAGGGAAAATCCATGGAGTACAGCGACCAGTATACTTCGTGAGCGAAGTCTTGTCGCCCTCAAAACAAAGGTACCCTCAGTACCAAAAGCTAGCATATGGAGTGTTCACGACAGCACGAAAATTGCGCCACTATTTTTCGGCACACCCGATCATAGTGGTCAATGAAGCTCCTTTGTCAAATATACTGAACAACCCAGAAGCTACGGGTCGTGTCTCCCTTTGGGGAATAGAACTTTCCCCTCGGGACATCACGTATGAAAAAAGAAAAGCAATAAAGTCGCAAATACTACCGGACTTCATCGCAGAATGGATGGAGTTGCAAAATACAGGACCCCCAGATTTATCGAGAACCTGGACTATGAATTTTGATGGGTCCAAGAGACTAGAAGGGGCTGGCGCAGGAGTAGTACTCATATCACCTGAAGGCGACAAGTTGAAGTACATCCTTCGGATGACGTTCCCTAACGCGTCTAACAATGAAGCAGAATATGAGGCTCTCATACACGGGATGAAGATGGCGAAAGCACCGCGGAGCAACTCGATTAAAAATCTTTGGCGATTCACAGCTGGTAGCTCAGCAAGTTATGAACCAATGTGACGCAATCAATGATAGCATGATGGCATACAAGGAGGTGTACAATGAGCTCGAGAAGTTGTTCGATGGATGCGAAGTAAATCATATTAGTAGATTGAGCAACGACGAAGCCGACGTTCTAGCAAACATCGGGCCGCAGTGCCTTGCAGTCCCACCAGGTGTATTTTGGGAAGAGATAACAGAGAGATCCACCGAGTCGACAAAATCAAAAAAGAAGGAGAAGAAACCCTCGGGGGCTACCAAGGAGAAGCAAGAGGAAGAAGAAGAAGAGCAAGACCTGGTCATGGTAATACAGATACCATGGATGCAACCATACATATCATATATACTCAGGAAAGAAATACCCGACGATCCAGTCGAGGCAAGGCGAGTAATTCGATGCTCCAAAGCTTTCACAGTGGTCAAGGGAGAATTATATAAGAGAAGTATCTCAGGCGTCTTGCAAAGGTGCGTCACACCTGAAGAAGGAAGAATAATTCTGAAGGATGTACACGAAGGAATATGTGGCCACCACGCAAGTAGTCGAGCTATCGCAGCCAAGGTTTTTCGGGCAGGATTCTACCTGGTTAACAGCAATTGAGGATGCTAAGGACATAGTACGAACTTGCGACGCGTGTCAAAGGTTTGCCGCAAAACCTCACTCTCCAAGCAGCAGAGCTAGCACCAATACCTTTGTCGTGGCCCTTTGCACAATGGGGACTCGATATGGTGGGCAAGTTACACAAATCATGGCCGGGAGGAAAGGAATACATGCTAGTAGCCGTCGACAAATTTACAAAGTGGATAGAAGCGAAGCCGATAAATTCACCGGATGGAGCATCTGCAGTAAAATTCATAAAAGGCCTCGTCTTCAGATTTGGAGTGCCCCACAGCATCGTCACAGACAACGGCAGCAACTTCACATCCAATGAATTCAAAGACTATTGCAAAGAGGTGGGTATCAAGCTGAACTTTGCGTCAGTTTGCACATCCGCAAACCAATGGGCAAGTCGAGAAAGCCAATGGCATCATCTCGCAATGGCATCAAGAAACGTCCGTTGGGACCTCTAGAAAAAGCTCGACATACCTCGGCTCCGAAGAATTACCAAGTGTGCCGTGGAGCATCCGAACAACACCAAATACGGCGACACAAGAAACCCCGTTCTTTCTAGTCCATGGTGCGGAAGCAAGTACTTCCAATAGAAATAGAGCACGACTCCCCTAGAGTCACAGCATATGACGAAGAAGCGTCAAAGACAGCATTGGAAGACGATGTAGATGCACTCGACGAGGCTCGAGACGAAGTATTATCAAGGGTCACCAAATATCAACAGGACTTGAAAAATTATCACAGTCGACGTTTGCGGCCAAGATCTTTTCAAGTGGGGGACTTAGTTCTACGGCTCACGCAAAAAAGTCATGAAAAACTCGAGTCACCATGGCTTGGTCCCTACATCGTCACGGAAGTAATTGGAGGAGGAGCATACAGAATAAAGGACAAGAAGACAGGTGTGGAGGAGCAAAACCCCCGGAACGTGGCGCAACTCGAGCGGTTCTACGCCTAGAGCTAAAATATAGTCCTTGTAAAAACTTCAATGTACTCGAAACGCCCACGAGTTTTCGGACGCACTCTTTTCCTTTTTCGGGGCACCGAGTGGGGCCGGGAAAGGTTTTTAATGAGGCGGGCTCGTGGTGCTACAATATAATAAAGATAGTGGAGATATACCTCTTATTTTTCGACATGCTCAGGGGCTCAAACGCCCAAGCCTCAAAATACATACAATATAGATTCACTGAAATATTTCGCCTTGGTACATTAATACCTCGCCAAATATAAAAAAATCGGGAGACAGCAATCATAAATATAGTGTACACATCAAAAAACATAAGTGCCTTGGTTTAAAAACCTCGCCATGCAAATATAGAACTTCGACATCAACGATACTCAAAAATGGGCAATCTACCCAAAGGACAAACAAAGATGTCTTATTCCAGCAGGAAAAATAGATTTCAAGGAAGGAAAAATAGTGCAATCTTCGAGCTCGGGGCTTCAACAACATAGAGGACTTCAGCAACATACAATGAGTTCCTTCGGAAATATGAGATACAAGATTTCTAACATGATACAAGTCAATGAAATCCCAAGATAGTATCTACCGATAAACCCCTGGTTGTTTTGTGTTCAGCATAAGAACCCTTGGTAAAGAATTCGGAGTCCATCCGAAGAAGTTCATCTATCATCGACTCGGCCACAGGAGCTACCATGGCATCGATTGAGTCAATATCATTCTTTCGACGCGTTTTCTTGGCCAGGCAACCAAGCAACAATCTTCGTCGGGTCCAACTTTGGGTAACAAATGTTTATCATAATCATGGCAAATCTCGCTCCAAGCAGTGAGTTGAGCCCGCACAAAGTTATGGATGCGAGGAGCATCTCCGAATACTTCCAATAATTCGGGAAGAGTTTTTGGAACCTCGTTTCGCGGAAACAGATTCCTATAGACAAGGGTTAATGTCGACGTGCAAAAGCTGAGAAAATCGCGCACCCGGCAAGCACGATCTTGGAACCTAACAATTTGTTGGGTTCGTTCAGGAGTGGCCCGTGAACAAACACCCATGATTAAGGGAGAGATTAACAAGAAGATTTGTCCTCTCATTCACTCTCCGATCTTCGGCAGCAGAATCAAGAACCGAGCCCGTTAAAAGCGACAGGGCAAGAAATTGGAAGAAAGGCACAAGAAGATAAAGAAGAGGCATCAAAAGAAAGCAAAAACGTACCTAGCATATCCGTGCTAGCTTCTAGCATTAGCTCAAGCATACTATTTTCTCGGGTTGTGGCTCCCTTCGCTTCCAAGATGCAGAAGATCCCTAGCAGCCACAGCCTTCTTCGGCTTGATGAAGAGCAAGTTTTTCTCCTTCGGAGGCTTTTCGAGATTGTTCCATCATGGCCAAAGTTTGTTTCTTCATAGACCGAATCTGTTGTCGAAGTTCTTGCAAATCTTCCGACAAACGTCCGCTTGATGAACTCTCGAGGAGATTGTGGTCGACTAGTATTTTCTTCGAGAAGGAAGATGCAGTGAAGCAGACGCAGTAACAAGGAGGAGTCGAGTAGTTATCAAATATTAACTGGAAAAGAAAGGCCCAGGATCAATGAAAAGCACGAAGGGAAATTTCATTACTTGCTAGAAAATTTACATGGGTATTACAAAAGAAAGTTCTCCAGGAGGACTAAGTGAGTAATTGTCGCCAAAGCTAAAATGGCGACAAGAGCAAAAGAAATAGAAAAAGAAACAAGGAGGCATGCAACTAGACCTCCGGCCTCGAGGAGCCGGGAGTCGAAGTTGGCTTAATCCCGAGATACGCCAAGATTTTCTTCGTATTGGGCTTGGCCGCCTTCATCGTTGACTTCCACCTCGACCGCTCTATCCGATCGGTGTCGCCAACCTTCATCCGAGTCGAGAGTCCGTCGGCTGTCGCAGAACCGGAGCAACAAGTATTTTCAACAGCCACCTTCATATTTTCATGGCGCATCTTCAGCCCAAGATCTTCCGATGGATTGAAAAGCTTGGCAAGGTCAAGGAAAGTCGAAGGTTCCTCTTTCTTCGGAAAGAAGTAGGGGAACAACGCCGACAAACCCGCACCGGCATTGGCCACGCCTTCACGAATTTCGCGCCCATGCAATTCCAAAAGAGAGAGTGCGTCAAGGAGAGGGTCGTTGACGGGATTTTCCGGATCAAAATCCCGATCTGTTTGGGCTGCCACGCGAGACAAAATATTAGTCGAAAACCAAGATACAGGAAATGCAACAAAATAGAAGAAATTGAGGATATTACTCAGCGTACGTCGACATTGCGACTTCAAACGCTTGATGACCCCTTGCTCACGTGCAGCACCGTGCGGTTTTCTCGCTCGTGTAAGGCAGATTCAGCATCTTTGAGCCTTTGCTGCAATTCTTCGACACTAGCGGCCTTTGCTTTGGCATCATCGCCTTCAGCTCTAGCTTCGCTAGCGGCAAGCTCAGCCTTCTTACGAGCCGTCTCACTTTGCTCGAGTTTTCGAGCAAGTGTCTCAAGCACGTTGGTTAGCCTCCGCAAGTTTTTCCGTTGAGATGTGGAAAAGAAAGATCAAAAATAGCGACAAGCAGCAGGAGTAAAAAACCAGGGAAAAACAGCAAGTATAAAAGTCGTTACCTTCGGCTCGTCGGGCATACTCGCGGTACCCAATAAATTGGGACCCGATGCGGATAAGATCCTTGATCATAGGCTGTCAAAGAAGAAGAAAAGAAGGGGAAAAACTTTGGCATTACAAAAAGTAAGGTTCCATAAAAGCAAAAAAAGGAAAGATAGATCTCGATAAATTTACATCATCCAAGAGCTGCGACGAATAGCTGCTCGGTTGAGGAGGAGGCTCAACGATCATTTCAACCCTTGCCCTTTTTGGCGAAGGGACAAGGGGGCTCGATGGTGGAGTAGTGGTGACGACGTTTTGTTGGGGAGGCGATGTTTCATCTCCTTCAACTAGCGTGTCTGAAACAAGCACAGTACGTGACGTGCTTGTCCGAGGAGCTACGTCGAGAATCGGTACTTCTTCTTCCTCATCACTAGTGAACAAAAAGTCGACAAGTATAAAAAGCAAGACAATATAAATATTTCGAGTACAAAAAAGAAGGGGGAGAGATAAAGTTGACTTACGAGCCGATGAGGGACTCAACATAAGGATCATAAGCTGCCTTCGGATGAGAAGGAACAACTTCTTCAGCCTTAGAAATGCCGAATCCTCGGCTTCAGTCCTTTTCCTTTTGTTCTTTGGAGAAACAAGCAGGAGGAAGGGATTCAGTCGATTCACCGGCCTCGGACTCAACCTCTTTCTCATGAGAAGCCGCAGATTTGTGAGAACCCGCGACTTCACTTTCGGGAACGGAAGAGCCTTGAGCATCTTCGGCAACTATACCCATTTCTTCGACTTCTCCATCCTCGTGAAGAGGAGGAAGGGAAGCCATAGTAGGGTGATCCTATAAAAAAAATAGCGACAAAGGGAAAAATAGCGAGATATTAATACAATGAGATGCGGGAAAAATTCAGAACAAGATAAAAATTCGAGAAGACAAAATACCTCGGGGAGAGGATTGGTGGAGTTGTAGGGTGCCACGCGACAGGAGGAAGGAATAGGATCCTTCTTACTCAGCGAGGTAATTCTTCGAATAAGCTTCTCCAAGTCCTTCACATAAAGATCACCGGAGAGCCTATTGGCGTCATTGGCACCGCAGTATGTCCAAAGGGGATTTTTGCGAGCCTCGAAGAGGCTGCACTCTAATTCTAAGAAAATAGGCTGTGATTTGGACACCAGATAACTCTTTGCCTCGAGTATTTTGGAGCTGATGAATACGAGACATAAGAGCTTCTGTCGCCTTCTTCTCTTCTTCGGAAACTTCGGCGTCCCAGGAGTGGCGGCGTTGAATCTTCGCGTTTCCTCGAAGGGAACTATGTTGTGTTCCACGGAATTGGCGCTTTCTTCGTGTATATAGAGCCACCTCTTGCGCCATCCTTGGACAGAGTCGGGAAATTTGACGTCGAAATAATCGACATCGGTTCGGACACAGATAACTACGCCACCTATGTTGTAGGTGGCGTTGTGCGCGCCATTGCGGCGAAGGCAGAAAATGCGCTTCCAAAGAGCCCAATTGGGAGCGACTTCAAGGAAGCATTCACAAAGAGTGATAAAAATAGAAATATGAAGGATCGAGTTGGGAGTCGGCTTGGTGCAACCGAATCCCGTAAACAAAGAGAAGACCGCGGAGGAAATCATGGATTGGGGGAGAGAGGCCACGGATGAGATGATCAACAAAACTAACCCGATACTCCATTGGAGGGTTGGGATAGCTTTCTTCGCTGGGAAAGCGGATGGCGTCTTCCTTCTTCATAAGGCCAAGCCTTTTCATCAGGTTGACGTCTTGATTGGAGATTTTAGATCTCTCCCACTCAAGATCTTCAGCAGCCATCGCGGATTCTGGAGTGCTGTGGCGAGTCAGGCGCGCGCGCGGTGGCATCAACGGCAATGGACAGAGCAATGTATGCGAGTGCGGGAAATCAGAGAGAGTTGGGCGCAGGGAAAGTTTTGCGAAGAGGAACAGGTGAGCGGCGCAAGCAAGGGATGAACGGAGGTTGAAGACAGGTTTATATAAGAATTGAGGGTCGCAGAAAGCCGTTGGATGAGGAAATCGTGTGGTGAGAATCGATCTTCTGGATACAAGGGCAAAAAAGTATTTTTACTGAGATAGGCGTTACCGTACGTGCGCCAGAAAAGCGGAGGACGTGTGTCCCCCACTTACACGACGTGTCAACGTGGTGGAAACGATGGACCCACAAGGCAGGAAAAACTCGGCCATTGATAGAGTTGAAGAAAAATTTGCCAAGGGAAAATATGTCGACAAGAAAAATAAAAGGAAAATGGCGACAGGATGAGTTATTTGCATACTTCGGGAGCCTTTGGTCAAGAACAAGTTTTTGCCCAAATGCTCGGGGCTACTTCAAAAAAGTAAAGTTTCGACTATGGCAAAAATAGAAATTGTGGGAGCCTACAACCAAGCACAAGTTCTTGGCTGTAGCCTCGGGGGCTACTCCCATCGGGAGCGCTGTTCGCGCACCCGATAGATAAAAAAAAAAAAAAAAAAAAAAAAGAAGAAGGGAAAGAATATCGGGAGATAATGGCAATATAGCGACAAGGTGGACTAAAATGTTGAGCCTACAACCAAGCACAAGTTCTTGGCTGTAGCCTCGGGGGTACTCCCATCGGGAACGCCGTTCGCGTGCCCGATGAAATTAACAAAGGAAAAATAGAATAGCAAGAGAGTATACTTCGAGTTATAATTAATTCTACATATACTCCCATCGGGAGAGCAATATAAGTCATATTTGACTCGATAAAATGTGCTATTCCAACAGCCGGAAAAGCACTCGACAATATATTCTCGAACGCCAAAGTTGCGATCAATTTCTAAATGCCGCAAATTTGCGAAGGTAAGACCCCGGATCTATTCTCGCCGGGCGTGGCATCGCCGAAGACTCGCGCTCTCGTTACTTTTATCCGTATCAACAGATACGAAGAAAAATCCTAACGGACGCGTTAGGTACTCGATAAATTTGACTCGGGACTCGACGGAATGGTAAGACCTTAAGCGGCACTCGTCGAAGTTTACACCAGTATCCCGAGATCATGTCCAGGGACGTGATTTTGAAGTAGGTTTTTGCGGATTGCCACTAGAGCAGCTTAACTAGTACCTGATCCGTCGGATGAACTAGCCCCAACTACCAATATCCCCGCACAATATAGAATTTTATGAGAAGAAGTATGAAAGTTAGAGCTTTCGAGTAAAAATAAACAGTAGAGATTTTCCCCGACTCTATGATTCAAGCAAAATCTCGGGGCTACCGACATAGGCATCCCAAATGGGCCTGCCAAATATAGTACCCGGGGTTTATTGAAGGCCCACTACCCGAGGAATAAGAAGATTCGGAAGCCCAAGATGTGTTAAAGGAAAAGATAGAGTTGTAATAGGAAGTGTTATTTGTAATCCGGCGGGATGAGTTAGAAACCGTCCCGGACTCGTAACTTGTACAAAACGAAACCCTCGGCTCCACCTCCTATATAAAGGGGAGTCGAGGGACGAAGAGATCATCGAATCATTGTCTGCAAACCCTAGTTTTCATATTCGTCGAGTACTTTTCGGCTGAAACCTTCGAGATCTACTTGCCCTCTACTTCTAACTAAACCCTAGCCTACAATCCATAGGCATTGATAAGTTAATCCCTTGTCACCGCTCTTTGAAAGTCTGTTTGACAAGGGGGTTAGAGTGCCCACTACTATTCGTTGACAACAACAAACACCTCTCAAAACTTTACTTTTATGCTTTCTATATGATTTCAAAACTTGAAAAGCTCTAGCACATGATTTAATCCTTGCTTCCCTCTGCGAAGGACCTTTCTTTTACTTTATGTTGAGTCAGTTTACCTACTTCTTTCTATCTTAGAAACAAACACTTGTGTCAACTGTGTGCATTCATTCTTACATGTTTGCTTATTGCACTCATCATATTACTTTGTGTTGACAAATTATCCATGAGATATACATGTTGAAAGTTGAAAGCAATTGCTGAAACTTAAATCTTCCTTGGTGTTGCTTCAAAACCTTCTATTAAGAATCTATTGCTTTATGAGTTAACTCTTATGCAAGACTTTTTGATGCTTGTCTTGAAAGTACTATTCATGAAAAGTTTTTGCTATATGATTCAGTTGTTTAGTCATTATCTTTTTCTTAGCAAACTATAGACCATTGCTTCGAATCACTTCATTCATCTCATATGCTTTACAATAGTATTGATCAAGATTATGTTGGTAGCATGTCACTTCAGAAATTATTCTTTTTATCGTTTACCTACTCGAGGGCGAGTAGGAACTAAGCTTGGGGATGCTTGATACGTCTCCAACGTATCTATAAGTTCTGATGTTACATTCTTATATTATACCAATTGCTACATGTTTTATATACACTTTATATCATTTTTATGCATTTTCTGGGACTAACCTATTAACAATATGCCGAAGCGCCAGTTCATGTTTTCTGCTGTTTTTGGTTTCAGAAATTCTACACAGGAAATATTCTCGGAATTGGACCCCACGAAGACAGAAGTCAATATTTTGCCGAGACGGACCCAGAGAGCCACACAAGGGCTAGAGGGGGCCAAGGGGCCCCCACACCACAGGGGGGCGTGGGCCCACCCCTGGCTGCGCCACCAGGTGGGGAGGGCACCCTGGGGCCCTTCCGAGGATGCCCTTCCGCCTATATATTCTCCTAGATGCGAAAACCCTAAGGATATCAGTCATATTCCACGAAAAGTTACGTAGCCGCCGCCATCGCGAAGCCAAGTTCGGGGGACAAAAGTCTCTATTCCGGCACGCCGCCGGGACGGGGAAGTGCCCCCGGAATCCATCTCCATCGACTCCATCGCCATCTTCATCGCCGTTGCTGTCTCCCATGATGAGGAGGGAGTAGTTCTCCCCCGAGGATGAGGGCTCTACCGGTAGCTATGTGGTTCATCTCTCTCTCCCATGGTGTGATCTTTATGTGATCATGAGCTTTGTAATCTAGTTGAATATGTAGATGTTACTCTTGTCTATTATGCACTCTAGAGGTTACTTTAATATGAACTCCGGAGTCACTCTCCACGGTGTGATGGTGATAGTGTGCGCATCGTGTGTGATTCCTTTATGACGTTGTGGAGCTTGTTTACTCCGGCTTGAGGTGTGCTTTTGCAGCCCTACACAATGAATGGTGTTTGTTATCCAACAAGAGAGTGTTTGAGAGTAGCATTTATTTATTCAATTATGTGATCATTGTTGAGAGTGTCCACTAGTGAAAGTATGATCCCTAGGCCTTGTTTCTAAGCATTGAAACACCGTTTCCAACAAGTTCTGCTACATGTTCGCTTGCTGCCATTTTTATTTCAGATTGCAATTACTACTTATAATCATCCATATTACTTGTATTTCACTATCTCTTCGCCGAACTAGTGCACCTATACATCCGACAAGTGTATTAGGTGTGTTGGGGACACAAGAGACTTCTTGTATCTTAATTGCAGGGTTGCTTGAGAGGGATATCTTTGACCTCTACCTCCCTGAGTTTGATAAACCTTGGGTGATTCACTTAAGGGAAACTTGTTGCTGTTCTACAAACCTCTTCTCTTGGAGGCCCAACACTGTCTACAGGAATAGAAGCGTGCGTAGACATCAGGGGCGCACCGGTGCGAGCCCATTTTTGCTGCCGGCCCCCAAAATGCTATCGGGGACGCCGGTGGAGATGCTCTTAGTTGCTAACATTTCCACTTTGACGGTCTAGGAGAAATGGAAAGCCCTTCTTTTGGTGGGTTGTTTGAGGGTTACAAGAAACTAGACATGTTGTTTGGTTATGTGCAGAACAGTTACGTGCAGAACGGGTGCGACCATTTTATGCATTATTATAGGGCAGCAATATAAGCTACATGACAACATACACACGATTGACCATATATTTCACAGCCAGAAACATGCTATAAACCATAGTTCGGGACAACAAACATTCAATTGAACATGGTTCAACACGAAAGTACACATAATCCAGGATGATAGACAAGCGGCCAGGCGTAGTTCAAACCGACAGACAGATAATTGATACGTCTCCAACGTATCTATAATTTCTTATGTCCCATGCTAGTTTTATGACAATACCTACATGTTTTATTCACACTTTTTAATGTTTTTATGCATTTTCTGGGACTAACCTATTAACAAGATGCCACAGTGCCAGTTCCTGTTTTCTGCTGTTTTTTATTTCAGAAAAGTTGTTTTACAAATATTCTCGGAATTGGACGAAACAAAAGCCCACGGCCCTATTTTCCACGGAGTGTTCCAGAAAACCGAAGAGGAGTCGAGGAAGGCCAGCAGGGGGCCCTCCCCATATGGCGGCGCGGGGGGCCCCACTGCCGCGCCGAGATGTGGGGAGGGAGCCCCCTGGCTCCCCCGATGCTGCCCCTTCGCCTATTTATTCCTTCGTCCCCGAAAACCCTAGTACCGAGAGCCAAAATACCAGAACAGTTCCAGAGACGCCGCCGCCGTCAACCCTAACTCGGGGGGTTCAGAAGATCTCCTCCGGCACCCTGCCGGAGAGGGGAATCATCACCGGAGGGCTCTACATCACCATGCCCGCCTCCGGACTGATGCGTGAGTAGTTCATCCTTGGACTACGGGTCCATAGCAGTAGCTAGATGGTTGTCTTCTCCTATTGTGCTATCATGTTTAGATCTTGTGAGCTGCCTATCATGATCAAGATCATCTATTTGTAATGCTACATGTTGTGTTTGTTGGGATCCGATGAATATGGAATACTATGTCAAGTTGATTATTGATCTATCATATATGTGTTGTTTATGATCTTTCATGCTCTCCGTTGCTAGTAGAGGCTCTGGCCAAGTTGATACTTGTAACTCCAAGAGGGGGTATTTATGCTAGATAGTGGGTTCATGTCTCCATTGAATGCTGGGAGTGACAAGCAACCCCTAAGGTTGTGGATGTGCTGTTGCCACTAGGGATAAAACATCAATGCTTTGTCTAAGGATATTTGTATTGTTTACATTACGCAGAATACTTAATGCAATTGTCTGTTGCTTGCAACTTAATACTGGAAGGGGTGCGGATGCTAACCCGAAGGTGGACTTTTTAGGCATAGATGCATGCTGGATGGCGGTCTATGTTCTTGTCGTAATGCCCTAAGTAAATCTCATAGTAGTCATCATGATATGTATGTGCATTGTTATGCCCTCTCTATTTGTCAATTGCCCAACTGTAATTTGTTTACCAAACATGTTATTTATCTTATTGGAGAGACACCACTAGTGAACTGTGGACCCCGGTCCATTCTTTTACATCTGAAATACAACCTAACGCAATCATTGTTCTCTTTTGTTTTCTGCAAGCAAACATCATTTTCCACACCATACGTTTAATCCTTTGTTTTCAGCAAGCCGGTGAGATTGACAACCTCACTGTTAAGTTGGGGCAAAGTAGTTTGATTGTGTTGTTCAGGTTCCACGTTGGCACCGGAATCACTGGTGTTGCGCCGCACTACACTCCTTCACCAACAACCTTCACGTGATCTTCATCTCCTACTGGTTCGATAACCTTGGTTTCTTACTGAGGGAAAACTCGATGCTGTACTCATCATACCTTCCTCTTGGGGTTCCTAACGGACGTGTGCTTTACCATCACAAGCAATAATCAGACACAAACCTTTCACTCATCAATTATGGCAAGGGCTGGATCATGTTTTGGGCACCTATTCACCACCTCAGACACGTTGTAGTAAAATGTGGTGACATTGAAGATGTCAACCGTGAGCACCTTGAAGGTGATGAAGTAGTCGATCTTGATTTCATATGCAATGGCAAATCCAGGCCACCTTGATTCATGGAAATTGTTTCCTTCATGTCCTTAAGCTTCACCGTCCAGTAAGAGCTGATGTTCGTCTTCAATATGATGGTCCTATGTACGGTGTCAAGGTACCGATGGAAGCCGCAATTCGAATCTGGCGCCAACAGGGCCTTAGCGAAGTGGGTTGGACCAATATCATCATGGAAGTGCCTAATCTTGGGTAGCCTTCCCCTTGGCCTCTTGGCGGAGCTGCCCTCTCCAGCTTCCTTGGAACATCCCTCGCTAAGATTGTGCATAGGTGCATTCATCATTGTCTTGGAGCATTGCAAAGAATAATACAATTGGAAGGAGCACAAAGAGGTAAAGCCTCATCTTAACGTATCACATATAAATGCCAGTGATGGAGCTAGTGAACCAAGTATTAGGCACAATCATATGTTTTTGTAACCGACATAATGACCATCCCTCACAATAATAAAAATCAAGGTGCCTCATATAATAGGTGCTCCTAGAGCCACAAATGATCCTTTCTGACCAAGTACCATGCATAATCATCAGTGATTGTACACTTTACAGGGTCAGATAGGATCATTTTGGCACCTATTTGAGGCATCATTAATCATTGGCACATCAAAACATTACACACAAATATGACCATAAGACAATGAGCAAACATTGTAGCCTCATATTTCCAATCACATGTAATGCCATAATTGGTTCTATCCAACCAAGTATAATGCACAATGAGGATTCCTTGTGCGATGCACAAGGTTAGATAGAATCACTATGACACTAAAATGGTGACAAATTTTAATCACTGGCACAATCAATATCCAACCAAGAGGAAAATTGGGGGCACATACAAGGTAGCGTCTACAAGCTAAGAGATTCCCTTCAAGACCAAGGAGAATGCAAAGCCAATGTGTTTTTGCACAACCCTAGGTATTACACAGAATCGTTAGATCGCATTGTGAAACTGAAATTAATCATCGGCCATTGCAAGAAATTTAGAGCCTCATACGAAAGTTCGACACACAAATCTGAACGACGGAGTGAGGGAACCTAGTTCCATACTAAGCATTAATTTTAGTACAATGCACATGGTTCAGTTACTCCGCCCCTTGATACGTCCAAAACATATCTACTTTCCCGAACACTTTTGCTATTGTTTTGCCTCTAATTTGTGTATTTTGGATGCAACTAACACGGACTAACGCTATTTTCAGCAGAACTGTTCTGGTGTCTCGTTTTTGTGCAGAAATCCAACTTTCAGGAAAAAACCTCGGAATTTATGCGGAAGGTCCTATTTTCCCAGAATACTTACGGAGCCAGAAGGGCGAGCCAGGTGGGGGCCCGAGGGCCCCACACACTAGGCCGGCGCGGCCCAGGAGGGGCCTGCGCGGCCCTAGTGTGTGGCGGCCTCGGTCGGCCCCCGACGCCCTCCTTCGGACTACTTATTGCCTTCGACCTAAAAACGCACGGGAAGAAGTCGAAGTCGCCAGAAACCCTCAGAACGCCGCCACATCGCGAAACTCCGTCTCGGGAGCCAGAAGTCTTCGTTCTGGCACTCCGCCGGGACGGGGAATCGGAGGAGATCATCGCCACCATCACCACCGACGCCTCTTCATCAACCAGCCATGTTTCCCCCATCCATGTGTGAGTAATTCCCCCGCTGTAGGCTGAAGGGGATGGTAGGGATTGGATGAGATTGGTCATGTAATAGTGTAAGATTGTTAGGGCATAGTGCCTAGTGTCCGTAATTGGTACTTTGATGATATTGTTGCAACTTGTTATGCTTAATGCTTGTCACTAGGGCCCGAGTGCCATGATCTCAGATCTGAACATGTTATTATTTCATCATGATATTCATTGTTTATGGTCTTACTCGCAAGTTGTATACACATGTCGCTGTCCGGAACCAATGGCCCCGAAGTGACGAAATCGGGACAACCGGAGGGGATGGTAGTGATGTGAGGATCACATGTGTTCACGGAGTGTTAATGCTTTGCTCCGGTACTCTATTAAAAGGAGTACCTTAATATCCAGTAGATTCCCTTGAGGCCCGGCTGCCACCGGCTGGTAGGACAAAAGATGTTGTGCAAGTTTCTCATTGCGAGCACATACGACTATAATTGGAACACATGCCTATTGATTGCTTTGTACTTAGACACCGTTTTATTATTATCTGCAAATGCCCTGCTTGATTGTTACATGAGTTTCTCTCATCCATGCAACGCCCATTATCCGTCCCCGTGCATACAGTATTTTAATCCTGCTGTTTACTATAATCACTACTGTTGTCTCTGTTACTCTGCTGCTGTTATTTCACTATTGCTACTGCTATAAAACTGTTACTACTGATAAACTCTTGCGAGCAAGTCTGTTTCCAGTGCAGCTGAATTGACAACTCCGCTGTTAAGGCTTTCAAGTATTCTTTGTCTCCCCTTGTGTCGAATCAATAAATTGGGTTTTACTACCCGCGAAGACTACTGCTATCCCCTATACTTGTGGGTTATCAAGACTGTTTTCTGGCGCCGCTGCCGGGGAGCATAGCTTTATTTGGAAGTTCACTTGGATTGATATTGTTCGCTGCAAATTCTCCATCATGGGTAAAACTCGCGATCCTAAAGTCGCCATATTACCATCCACTACAAGAAAAGGTACAACTCCGAGTACCTCTGCTACTCTTGATTCACCATCTGTGATAAGTCAACTTGTTTCACCACCACATGCTTCACATGCTGGTACTTCTGCTGAATCTGAAAATTCTCATAATATTGATAATGTTTCTGCTGTGCTTGATGATAGTGGTTCATTGGGATCCTTTCTAGATGCTACAATTGCTAGGTCTAGACAAATTGAAAATACTGAAACTCCTAATGCTACTACACCTATTAATTCACCTGAACTTGATTATTCTAGTGATGATCCTGATGAAGATTATGTGGAGCTTAATGATGATTTTATTAATAGATGCAATGCTACTGCTGATGCAAGTAAAATTAAAAAGTTTCTCACACAATATACTGTTAGACATAAGTTATCTCCTCGATCCTAAATTTGCCACATCTCCTATATGCATTAAGGATAAAGATTATGATTTTTCTCTTGATCTATCCGATATAGCTATTGTAGAGAAAGCACCCTTTTGTGGTACTGAAAAAGAAAGTGTTGTAGAACACATGATTGAACTTTCTTCTATGAGTAGCTTGTTTTCCGATGATGTCAAGATGCGTACTTATTTTGTCGCTAAATTTTTTCCTTTCTCATTAAAGGATGATGCTAAAACTTGGTATAATAATTTGCCTCCTGGTTCTATTAAAAGTCCAACTGATTTGCGTGATGTTTTCTTTCGAAAATACTTTCCTGCTAGTGCTCAACATGTTGCTTTACGGAAAATTTATATATTTGACCAGGGAGATGAAGAGAAATTGCCCGAGGCTTGGGCAAGATTTTGTTCTCTTATCAGAGCTCGACTCGGACATGATTTAGAAAAGAATGATTTACTTGATATATTTTATAGTGGACTAACCATTGAGTCTAGGGCATATTTGGATAGTTGTGTTGGTTGTGTTTTCAGGAAAAGAACTCCAGACGAAGCTGAAGAATTATTGGCTAAAATAGGCCGGAATCATGATGATTGGACTACGCCCGAACCAATTCCAACGCCAATATTGAAGAAGAGGGGTTTAATTAAATTGAATTATGAAGATATGAGGGAAGCCAAGAAGTCTCTCAAGGAGAAAGGTATTAAATCTGAAGATGTGAAGAATCTACCTCCCATAGAAGATATATGTGAGATAATTCCCCCTTCATCCATGATTGAGGTAAACTCCCTTCGGCCGCTTTACTAGGGAAGATATTCCGTATTCAAAACCTCTGCGCAATGCTTAGATGAGTTTGATAATTATATTGTTAAGCAAGAAAACTTTAATATGAGAGTAGAGAATCATCTAATGGAAAATTCTCAAGCTATTAGCAATTTGCATGATATTGTGGAGAGAACCTCCAATGATGTTAAGATGCTTGTTAAACATTTTCAAATGGTTCAAACTCAAATTGATCAGCTCACTAAAGTGCAAAATGACTTATTAAAAAATAATTCTAAAGAGAAACATGCTTATGAAGTAACAACTAGAGGTGGTGTCTCTACCCAGGATCCTCTATATCCTGAAGGGCATCCCAAAAGAATTGAACAAGATTCTCAACGCATTGAACCTAGTGCTCCTTCTAAGAAAAAGAAGAAGAAACATAAAAATGTTGTAGAATCCTCTGAGCCTGTTAATGATCCTAATAGTATTTCTATTTCTGATGCTGAAACTGAAAGTGGTAATGAACACGATAATAATAATGGTAATGATAAGAATGATGTTTCTGATAAAGAAGAAGTTGAAGATGAACCTGAAAAGCAAGATAAAAATAAAAAGTATACTAAAGAAGATTTTATTGCTAAGAAACATGGTAATGAAAGGGAGTCTTGGGTGCAAAAGCAAATGCCTTTTCCTGCTAAGAAACTAAAATCAAAGGAAGAAGAACACTATAATAAATTTTGTGATTGGATGAAACCTTTATTTTTGCAAATCCCTTTGACTGATGCTATTAAATTGCCTCCTTATTCAAAGTATATGAAATATATTGTTACTAACAAAAGGAAAATCCCCAATGAGGAAATTTCCACTATGCTTGCTAATTACTCTTTCAATGGCAAAGTTCCAAAGAAGTTGGGCGACCCAGGTATACCTACTATTCCTTGTTCTATTAAGAATAATTATGTTAAAACTGCTCTATGTGACTTGGGAGCCGGTGTTAGTGTTATGCCTTTTTCTCTTTATAAGAGACTTTACTTAGATAAGTTGATACCTACTGATATATCTTTGCAAATGGCTGATAAATCTACTGCTATTCCTGTTGGTATATGTGAGGATGTTCCTGTTCAAGTTACTAATAACTGCTTGATAATAACTGATTTTGTTGTGTTGGAAATGCCTGAAGATGATAATATATCTATTATTCTTGGGAGACCTTTTCTTAACACCGCAGGGGCTGTTATTGATTGCAATAAAGGAAAGGTTACTTTCAATGTTGATGATAGGGAGCACACCGTCTATTTCCCCAAGAGGATTGATAAAGTATGTGGAGTTAATACTATTTCTAATATGAGAACTATCAAAATTGGAACTATCGATTGTCCTATATATGAGCCTAAAGAAGGATATCAAAATCTTATGATTGGATCCATATCAATACAATTCAAGGTAACATGATTGATTTGAGGTTTATTTCTTCTTATGCTATGTAAAATTTATTTGGTGGCAAGACTTGATCAACCTTGTTAACAAATACTTTTTATATGCATAGAGGAGGTAAACAACATCTCTTTCTTCCTCCACTTGTTCTACTTGCTGTAGCACTTTTGTTTTGTAAAGTTCCTTAGTTAATTAGAGATTTCAAATTTTTTCCTGGCCAGTAATAATAAACTTAATACCCAGAAATGTGCATTTTTCAAAGTTTTCAAAAATCCACAAAAATTATACCGTTGGTCCTATTTTTCGACGAGGCACCTGGGAGCACCTGGGGATGACCGGTGGGGCACCCTGGAGTGGCACCCCACGAGCCGGCGCGGCCGGCAGAGGGGGCGCGCCACCCTGGTGTGTGGGTCCCCCTTTGCCCCACTTCAGCATCTCTTCCTCCCACACTCTTCTCTCTCCCGAAAAAATGGACACCAGCTTTCTCTCACTCGCGTTTTTGCTCAAGAGCTTCAGATTTCTCGATCTCTTTGCTCAGCCCAGATTTCTGTCTGAGATTTGGCACATTTGCTCTTCGGTATGTGACTCCTTCGATTATCCAAGTAGAATTTTGTTTGGTGGAGTATATCTTGAATATTTTGCTGCCGTAGGTAACATGTTTAGTGAGCTTGCATGCTTGTTCTAAGTGGTAGAAACTAGTTTTGATGCATGATTAGTACTCTAGCAAGTTCCTATGGTAGTTTCCCTCAATTATACGTCACCAAATCAAATTTTATATTGTTTGTTGAAAAATTTCAGAAAATGGAAGGGAGTAGGCACCAACTCAACCAACAAGAATTGGAGGTGCAACCGGTCATGAGAGTTCACCGCGAAGAAGGAGTATACCCCGCATACTACCCGTGCGTGGATTTTATGAGTAGTGCAGGAATCTTGCAAGATGTTCGAAGTCTAATTTCTCGTGCAGGGTTGGATGATTTTGTTGATGGTGAACCATGCCAATATGCAAAACTAACTATGTCTGTAGTGCAGGATTTTAAATTCAATTGGTCGCGATCTAACCCCATGGTTCAGTACAAGATTTATAATAAAACTGTCAACTTGCCATTCAATGATTTTTGTGCAGCAATCAGAGTGCCGCAATGGGGATCATGCGAGAAGATAAGGGGATCGCCGCAAGAGTTCTTGGACCTCTTTAAGATGATTTGTCATGAAAGAAGCTTCTCAGAGGATGGTGGTAAAATCAGTAGCATTCAACTCCCAGCTATTCGTTACTTTGCTTATTTCATCACCAAGTGCGTTCTTGCTAGAAAGAATGGAAGCAAGTTATCTATCCAGGATCTAGCCTTTCTAGCTGCTGCATTACAAAGTGATAGGACTTACAACTTGGGTGCTTTGATAGCCAACAGACTTGCTACTAACCGTGAGAAGGGAGGAATTTATGGAGGTCTCATCGCTTCTCGTCTATTAGCTATGCATGGTGTAGAACCTCACCATCTTGATATTCAACTTCCCATAGAGAAACTTGACATAGTCTCCATGATTAAGCATGAATTTGTTTCTGACTCGTCTAATTTGAGCAACTCTGTCTTACGAATAACATTTTACAAGAAATCTTGGAGAATAACTAAGAAAACTGAAAAATTAGTAGGATTGCTCGCACCTGTTCTGTTTAACCTTGATTCCAGGGAGGATTGGTCAGTCACGGAGGGTGCACTTAATGCATATATAGAGGGAGGAAGCCATCGTGCAAGAGACAACACGGAGGAGGCCGAGGAACACCTCGACTCGTCATCCGATGCAACCAGTTCTTCGCATCAACAAGTTGGGCATGAGGATCCTCCACGCTTTTCTTCTGCATCGGGACCTTATTATGACTACACCATGTATGATCCACCGGCGTGGAACCCAGACCCTCGCTGGGGTTGATCTCCAGTTAGGCCAAAAGCCTAAGCTTGGGGGGAGGTATACCGGCATCACTCATTCTTTGAATATTATGATTGCTGGATACTTGTATATACTTGTTTAGTTTCTTTGAGTGGTTTTCTAATGAGAGGGAGATGATATTTGGGGAAGTGCTGCCTGAAAACAGATTCTGGACTGTTACTAAAAAAATTCGTGCGCGCAGCCAGAACGTTATTTTGAGCTGCCAATTTTTGTGCATGTTACCCAGGTTGTTATCTAACTTTCATTAGTTGAACACTTTTCGAGCTGAGCAGCATAAGAATTTCTTTAAAATCGATTACTGTACTGCAATCAAGTTTTGGCAGATTTCTGCCATCTTGCTTTTCTGTGTTTCTTTTAGTTTTCATTTTCTTGTTCTTGCTTTGTTTCTTTCCTAAAACACAAAAAGACGAAAAATATTTGCTGTTCTTCTTTGGTTTGTAAAGTTCATTATGAGTTCAATGGTCTTCGGTGGCTGGAGCGTGGTTTTCATTTCATATTATTCAAGCTGCACAAGTGAAAAGGCAATAATGACGATATTCGACAATCTGATTGTGGTGAGAGGCTGGTATGAACTCTATTTGTTTTCATTTTTGTACATATACTCATCCATGTGAGCATGCTTGGTTGGTTCATGTGAGGTATATGTCATTTAAGAAAGTCTAGTAGTTCATGATCTCTCATGTTTAGCTCCAATTTATTAATATGAGTAGCATGTCATGGATGTTTGCTTGCATTGTTTTATTCATAAGTAGGTATGATATTGTGGTATCCTCCTCTGAATAATTCGTTTGAATTAACTTGGCACATGCTCACGCATGCATATGACTGAACAAAAGTCAATTAAGCCTCAATGATTTACATTGCTTCAGAATTCTTGTATCACTTTTATGCCTCGCTTAATTTATTTTGCCGCAAGCATGATTATGACGATTCATCGCTCTCTTGATTTGTCACTCCCTAGTCTTTTGCTAGCCTTCACTTGTACCGAGCGGGAACACTGCTCGTGCTTCCAAACACATGAAAACCAAGTTATTCCAAAGTGTCCACCATAAATACCTATGCATGGCATTTCAAACCATTCCAAGTAAATTCTCATGCGCTACCTTTAAACCTTCAAAATGCTTCTAAATTTGTGTTAATGTTTCATAGCTCATGAGGAAGTATGTGGTTTTTAACTTTCAACCTTGTCATTTACTCTTTACGGACTTTCATATGGACTAGTGGCACATCCGCTTATCCAATAATTTTGCAAAAAGAGCTGGCAATGGGGTTCCCAGCCCCAATTAATCAAACTTTACTAATAATTCTCTTCACATGTTTTGCTCTGATTCATCAGTAAGCAACTTAATTTTGCAAACAGATACTCCTCCATGGTATGTGATTGATGGAAGGCACCCGAGGATTCGGTTAGCCATGGCTTGTGTAAGCAAAGGTTGGGGGAGTGTCACCCATAATAAAACTAAAATACGTGTGTAAACAAAAGAGAAGAGGGATGATCTACCTTGTCTGGTAGAGATAACGTCCTTCATGGGAGCCGCTCTTGAGAGTCCGGTTGGCGAGGTAGTTGGTGTACCCATTACCATTCGTTGACAACAACAAACACCTCTCAAAACAATTTTACTCCTGTTTAAAAAATGAAAAGCTCTAGCGCATGTTAATCCCTGCTTCCCTCTGCGAAGGGCCAATCTTTTACTTTTATGTTGTGTCTCCATCCTTTCTTTGAGCACTTTCTTGAGAGCACAACTGTCATTCTTAGTGTAATATGCTTGTCTCAAAATATGATTGATTGTGGTACAACTTTGATGCTTTTATCTTTGACAATCACTATTTCTAGTCTTTCTATGAACTTCGGAGGTGCTCGAGCATTTATGTTTTGCTGATCAAATATGGGCAAGCGAGATACCACTCTATCATACTCTTTTATGAACATTGCAATCCTGCTTATATACCTGATTCATGATACTTATTATTAATTGTTGGTACCTTTCCATGATTGACATAGCTATTAGATGATCTTATTTGCATGTATCTTATTATGAACTGCCTAAGTGTTAGCCATAGCATGAGAATATTTACATCATATGAACAAATGTGTTCGTGAAAGTTCTTTTATCGCTCGGTTGTTAACCGAATTGCTTGAGGACAAGCAATAAGCTAAGCTTGGGGGAGTTGATACGTCCAAAACGTATCTACTTTCCCGAACACTTTTGCTATTGTTTTGCCTCTAATTTGTGTATTTTGGATGCAACTAACACGGACTAACGCTGTTTTCAGCGGAACTGTTCAGTGTCTCGTTTTTGTGCAGAAATCCAACTTTCAGGAAAAACCTCGGAATTTATGCGGAAGGTCCTATTTTCCCAGAATACTTACGGAGCCAGAAGGGCGAGCCAGGTGGGGGCCCGAGGGCCCCACACACTAGGCCGGCGCGGCCCTAGTGTGTGGCGGCCTCGGTCGGCCCCCGACGCCCTCCTTCGGACTACTTATTGCCTTCGACCTAAAAACGCACGGGAAGAAGTCGAAGTCGCCAGAAACCCTCCAGAACGCCGCCACATCGCGAAACTCCGTCTCGGGAGCCAGAAGTCTTCGTTCTGGCACTCCGCCGGGACGGGGAATTGGAGGAGATCATCGCCACCATCACCACCGACGCCTCTTCATCAACCAGCCATGTTTCCCCCATCCATGTGTGAGTAATTCCCCCGCTGTAGGCTGAAGGGGATGGTAGGGATTGGATGAGATTGGTCATGTAATAGTGTAAGATTGTTAGTGCATAGTGCCTAGTGTCCGTAATTGGTACTTTGATGATATTGTTGCAACTTGTTATGTTTAATGCTTGTCACTAGGGCCCGAGTGCCATGATCTCAGATCTGAACATGTTATTATTTCATCATGATATTCATTGTTTATGGTCTTACCTGCAAGTTGTATACACATGTCGCTGTCCGGAACCAATGGCCCCGAAGTGACAAAAATCGGGACAACCGGAGGGGATGGTAGTGATGTGAGGATCACATGTGTTCACGGAGTGTTAATGCTTTGCTCCGGTACTCTACTAAAAGGAGTACCTTAATATCCGATAGATTCCCTTGAGGCCCGGCTGCCACCGGCTGGTAGGACAAAAGATGTTGTGCAAGTTTCTCATTGCGAGCACGTACGACTATAATTGGAACACATGCCTATTGATTGCTTTGTACTTAGACATCGTTTTATTATTATCTGAAAATGCCCTGCTTGATTGTTACATGAGTTTCTCTCATCCATGCAACGCCCGTTATCCGTCCCCGTGCCTACAGTATTTTAATCCTGCTGTTTACTATAATCACTACTGCTGTCTCTGTTACTCTGCTCGCTCGTTATTTCACTGCTGCTACTCGCTATAAAGCTGTTACTACTGATAAACTCTTGCGAGCAAGTCTGTTTCCAGGTGCAGCTGAATTGACAACTCCGCTGTTAAGGCTTTCAAGTATTCTTTGTCTCCTCTTGTGTCGAATCAATAAATTGGGTTTTACTACCCGCGAAGACTGCTGCGATCCCCTATACTTGTGGGTTATCACCCCTTGATTTAGGTCACATATGAATCGTTGGCCTAAGAGAACATAAAATTACGGCCTTGTATAGTATGAAGCTGCCTAGAGCCAACGAATGAAGGTAAATGCACAAGACGTGTGTGTCCATATACTTTAATACATTCCTTCAACGCGCCTTCGAGTTTAATCGATGGTCTAATAAGATCGCAATGAACATCGAAAAAATGGATAACAATTGGCCTCATAAAACATAACATGTGCATAGGGAGGAGATGACCCTACTGAACTGAACATGATCAGAAAAAAGGTATTTAATTACACCACTAGGTTCGGGAGAAACATCCCTCATGTAGTAGTGCAACAATATAGTCAGCATGAATAGTGAAAACCCGAAATCGTTCATCCATACTTCCTAATAAAAACATCTACACCAATCGGTCAAAACGCAACCAAATATTATATGTATCTGAACATAGATCCTCTTATTATAAGGGAACTGGACCAGCAAAATCTACCATATGAACAATCAGTTAACTCTAACACAATAGATCTATCATGCAGGTCAAAAATGGAGCTTAGAACTATTGTGGTACAAACAAATCTATGCATATAATACCGGTTAAGAGCGGATTTGGCACCATTGATGAACCCCGTTAAGCAGAGCTTGAACCGAGGAAGGCGTATCCGGGTTGGCGTCGATGAAGGCTTGCTTGAGGAAGGCTTCGATTGTCAATTCTTCCATCGTCATCGTGGTCTTGGATCTACCAGCAGCAGGGCAACCACGGTGGGGAGAGGAGAGAGAAAGGCGAGGAGAGGGTGGGTGAGAAGAACCGAGTGAGACGGGAGAGTGGGCGGTGATGGGATTTATGGCACATGTTCTCGATGCATCGCGCTGTCTCCCGCTGTTCCCCATGCGTGCAGCCACTTTCCCACGTTGCGCTCGCCGGCGCCAGTCCCGCCACGAACGAGTGTGCCTATCGGGCAAAGTTTTTGCTACTTTATGGAGCGTGCGGTGTGGGCCAAGATTTTCCCGTAGGCATCCAAATGGATGAAACTTAGCCCGCTAGGTGTGAGAAATTATCCTAACAGGCCCACGGTTCTTGAAAAAAAGTTACAAAAATTTCTAAACCGCCCCCCCTCCTATGATTTGTTTAAACTTAAAATGGAAAATTTTCACGAAAGTGAACATCATTATTGCTCAAATGGAGGTAAGTCCTACTCTCTCTGTTCGATAATTGTTTTCCCGGTATTAGTTTAAATTTAAATTAAAACCATGATACAAAATTACGGAAAAGGGTGAGTAGTTGCTAGGTTTTTACCCTATGATGGAGGTTTCCAAGAGGGAAGGACACCATGTTTGTAACATTCTCGCCACTGAGACTCGTTATCTTCTGTCGGTGTTAAACTAGCAAGTGGTATAAACTATGTCCAGATATAGGAATTTTATACAATTATGCATAGGCAGCGTGACCTGACCCGCCCCGAAAATCCCAGATCAGGCTGGGCTAGGCTTGCATGTTGGACCGGGCTTGGGCTAGGTTTTTTTAGCCCGAACGTTCGGTCGTGCCGGGCTCAGGCTTACATATTACGGGATTTAGGCAAGGATCAGGTCGAGCCAACCAGGCTGAACTTTTGCTTATTTGGGCTAGGATTGGCCCGATTTGTAGGCCCGGCAATTGGGCCATGCTAGGCTTGGGCCTCAGGGCGTGCCTTTTTACCAGCGGGCTTTTCCACACCTGGCCTGGCCCGAGTTGTGCCTAGTTGTGGAATGCTTGACATAGATGGAGAAGGTGGGGAGGTGCTATACACCAACCAGGTGAGGAATTTTTTCTTTTATTGAAATTTAAATGAGAAATCTGATTTTTTCCAAAATCTAATTTTTTTTCCATGTTCGGGCAAAAGACACCGACGCTTTACTTCAAACAACCGGCGAAGTGCCAAAAAAGAAGACATGAAATACGGTTGTGGGTGTAGAGAAGACGATCTTCGAGCGTCACCGAACACGTACGTCCACGATCCACCTGACGCGCCAGCAGCAGTAGCATCCGAAGGCTGCATCGCTGCGCTTATCCTGATTACGCAAGCAGCGCATCATCGCAGGATCGGGCAAAGGGCCAGGCCGACGAGACGCGCAGCACATGGCAGGCGGGTACGGTGCGGTTGCGGGTGGACATCGGCGCAGGTCTCACCGATTTGACCGTCCCCCCTAGCTATCTCCATCTCCCTCGCTCAATTTCGCGCTGGCAAGAAACACCAGCGCTTCCCACCAAGAAAATATTCTGCTGCATCCGGTAAATGTTTCCGGTGCGTGCACGTACAGTACATACACGTTCCGCGTGAGTGCAAGTGGGAATACTTGTTTGCTCGCATCCCGGCATCCAGGAAAAGGTGATGCCGTAGCACTACGCAAGCTCTAGTTGCTCCGATCCTTGAGCTCGACACACGTATCCAACACTGATAATCATGCTATTTATCTATGCTCCTCTCTGTAGGTTACCCATAATGATGTCTTTACTCAACAAAGATGAGAGCATATATATACTCATTATAATGGAAGTATAATCTAGGCATTTTGATGATATTACATGTTTTTTGAAAAGAGATGAAAGTATAGTCTAGGCATTTGGACAATATTGTACTCCCTCCGTCTGTTAATAGATGTCCAGTGGTTGTCTAAATTTGGATGAATCTAAAAATATCTAGATACATTCGAATTTAGATAAATTTGTGATCTAAAAATGGACATAGGTAGTATGTGTTATGTAATAAAGGAAGATGGTTATGATAACTAGCTATGTTAACACTTTTTTACGACATAAAGTTTGTATACCAGTTAATTAGTTCAGCCAGTATGATACAAATTCCATGTTATCATGCACTATGAAGTTGTAACATGTACATGTAGTATGTTGCACAACTTAATTATAAAATAGGGAATATGAGAGGGGGTTTAGGGTTTTATTCAAAATAAAGGACAAGGGAGGTTTTACAACAATAATTTTATTTTGTTAAAAACATGGAAGAGATGATGCATATGCCATGATGATGCACAAAAGGAAAACACAAACCAAATCTAATATGGAATACTACCCGGGGCCGTTACAGGAAGCGAGGAGGCACAGTGGAAAATGGAAAGCCTGAGCTATAGCTATGAGGAAATGATAAAAACGATGACATGTTTTTTTTATTGGGTGGTAGGTTATGATTTGCTTGGAGATGCATGATGAGGTGGACACCTTGCATGTTGAGAGAAATCACTTAGTGGGTTCCTCCTATTTAAATATTATAGATTATAGATATGCCCTCATCATTTAGATGGTTTTTGTTAGAACTACAACGTAGAAACGATCAGGTCAGCCGATGGATGTGTTGTTTGTGTCTTTCTTCTACCTCAGCCATAGTCTCAAAGCAATTTCGGCCAAGGGACCGGGAAGGAAGTTTCGTTGTTGGTGACAGCTATTGGAGCACGTTGTGTGTAGTTTGGCAATAATGGTGTGTTAAGTAAACTTTGAGACGCGGCTCGAGCTTCGTTAGCCGGTCATTTTGTGATGACCAATGGGTTGTTCCGTGCTTTTGTTGTGGTGTTGTGGATAGTGGCCGATCTGTGGTGGAGCGTGTCCTGATGGTGAAGATGGTGAGCAGTCGGTGGTCCTTCGTGCAAGGCTTGGTCAACTCTAGCCCTACGTATTTATTCTGCGGCAGTCCTCGTTAAACCCTGAAAGTTGTCTATTGTGGGCGCGTGTGGACGACTATTGGCATGGGTTGCCATGGTCTCCGAGGGTTGTTTGCTACAAGAGCTTCGTCGGTTGTCGACGAAGATGAAGTCATAGCCGCTTGCTCGGGTAGGAGTGACGATGACGATGCTTGATGGCAACCTCGATGGTGGTCATTTAGTTCGACGACGTGCACGCGCTTCGTGCGGGTGGTTAGGTGTGCAGGTGTGTGGGCAATGTGGTCAAGTTGTATGGTGCCTTTGGTGCATTTGTAGTGGTTTTCAGCGACGACAACTTGAAATCTCTTATAAACACCCATACAGCCTGATTAGTACACTGCATCTACTAAATTTTAATAAATTTGAGGGAACTTTCATAAGAGGAAGGGAGTAATTCATAGGTTCAACGCAAGAGAATGTATATTACCACTAGTAAGTTTGCATGTGTAACTGTGTAAGTCACGTTCAAGAGAAAACGTTGGTGAAGAAACAGAGCAGCCTGGTTGTATTCGCTGGACTGGCATCTGCGGATAGAGAGCCTGGCACTGCGGCGTTTACAGTTGGACTTGGAGGGAAGCGCGACAGAAACGGGCAAGCAAGCACACATCCGCTGCGCACGTACACGCGGTCATGTCGGCCTTGCGCGCGCGCCGTGCCGGCTTCGCCGCCGGCACCACGCCGTGCTGCCCTCCAACTGTAAACGCGGCAGAACAGATGGATCGGGTTACTCTATTCTTTTTTTACCCCTCTCCGCGCCACACCACATGCGCGCGCGCACAGGTGAAAACCGCCGTGACTTCATTTCGTCTGTTTCCGGTCAAAGGCGCGCGAGCTCGAACGCTCCCCAGCCTCCAGCGCTCCTCCTCCGAGTCTGGTTCTGGTCTCGGGTCGTGCCGCCCGCCCAGCGAGCGGTTGGTCGTCGCCACCATCTCCGAGGCATACATGCATGTGCGCCACCCGACGGGCAGCACCACCAAATACTGTAATCATCAATGGGTACACTACTCCATCCCTACGTACCGTGCACGCAGACGGATACGATCGACTACCAGTACACTATACATTGACGCCCATGGTACCTGCAAGTACATACAGCTGGCCTCTTTACCAGGGCGTCTTAAGCACGAGTCAAGTATCACTCCGACTCATGTCACGCGCACGTCACTCTCTCTCACTGTGTCGGCAGATACAGTACAGTCATACTACCACAAGCAAAATATAGTACTCCACTACTGCTTAACAACCCAAACACATGGTAAGTCGGCACGCCTATAACCTTTTCACCAAACCGGCACGGATGAGATTCCAACGAGAGAGAGAGAGAGTTGATGGTTAAACCGATCTACGCCTCCAGTGGATGAGCCTCACAGGCATGAGGGGTCATGATCATTTGCGAGGGTTTTCGTTCTTTGTTTAGCTAATCGTTCGGTTCGAGACGACCTCATACGCCTAGCTTCAACACAAGGTGTTCGGATCCTTCGCCCGACCTAGCGAGCAGTGGCGGAGCCAGAACTAGAGGAAGAGCGGTGCTAACTCAGCTTAAGTAGATAGATCGATACAAGAGAGGACAATCAAGGAAAGCTTTGGCCTCTCTCGCAATGCTCGTCTCTTGGGAAATTTGGAAAGAAAGGAATGCTCGGGTCTTCCGTAACAAGTCCGTCACCATCGCTATGCTTGTGACAAAAATCAAAGAGGAGGCAAATTTGTGGTGTCTAGCCGGTGTCAAGGCTCTAAGTAATGTAATGCCGCGAGAGTAGTTGCTTGTAATATTTGGTCTTGGCTTTTAGCCGAGACGGGTTGTAAAACTTCTAAAATCTTCTCCTTAATCAATGAAAATGGCAAATCTTTTGCCTTGTTTCAAAAAAAAAAATAGATCGATACAATGCTGCAAATTTTGTACTGTTGCTGACCTTATGATATTTGCAGTTTACGCTAAGAATCTAGTACATATTTCATTCGGCTAGTTAGCTGGACCGGTGCTATAGCACCGGCTGCAGCTCCGCCTCTGCTAGCGAGAGACATTGCCGCCATCAGTGAAAGGACCTAAGTGTGCCGGCCAAGGATCAATCGCCGCTTTTCGCCCACCATCAAGCACCTCGTGCATCCCTTTTCCACCTCCGCTCAGAATCTCCTTGGGGGTTAGGACAACTGAACCATGCCTCGCCATCCACTGCAATTTTTAGCCCATTGTCGTCCACCCCATGTAGCCATTTTGCATCTTCCGCTAAGAATCTCCTTGCAAGGTTCGACGACCAAACAATGCCCCTCCCCCCCCCCCCCACCACCACCTCCTTCATTGGAGGCCAGAAGGCTTCGTCGCGATCACCTCCAAGGGTGGCGAGGAGGGGTAGGAGGAGGAAGGGGAAGGGTTGTGGCGGTGATCTAGGGTTCGCTCCTCTGGCCGCCTGAGGGGGATGACCCAGCGAGCAGTTACTCTCCAACATGTACTCAAAAGATATTGTCGGTGCCCCCATACATGATGCAAGTGAAAATGCTGTAATGAAGAATAAGTAATACAATGGTCGGTGGTTTCCCGCTAAAATCGTCCTTGCCTAAGCTCGACGAGAGAGGCATATAATCACAAGCACTGACACGCTAAGATTTGCAAGTAAAGACACCATGACGGGCAACTTTTAGCTGTAAAAGCGTATAAAGGTGACCCGCTCCATGCACGAGCTCTGCTGACACCTTTAATCAACGTGCAGCCAGCCAGCCAGCCAGAAACGAAGACAAAATTAATCAGAAAACCCTGACACCTCGAGCCCACATGTCATGGTAAGCACGGCCATCGCATTCGCAGAGGAGACGCCTCCTCCGAGGCGCCAACGTCTCGTCTCCACTGCCGACTCGTACCCCGACGTATCAGCTGGAACCGATGGCAGGCTACCGTGATTATATAGATGACCATGGGGGTATTCCGGTCATTTCGTACGTCGCCCCGCCACCGCTTTAAAATGCGGCCAAAAGCGGGAGCGTTGGCCTCGGCGAGCGAGGCACCCAGAGCGCCGCACCCAAACACTGAAACCTCACTCCCGGAGGAAAACAGAGGAAGAGTGGAGAAGACGAAGCGAGACAGAGGGAAGAAGCAGACGGAGATGGTGGCGATGGGCGCGGAGGACGACGAGCGGCCCGTGCACCAGGGCTGCATGGCCGGCTTCCTCCACCTCTTCGACCGCCCGCAGATCCTCTCCGCCAAGCGCCTCCACCACCACCCACGACGCCTCCTCTCCTCCTCCAGTGTACGCGCGCGCGCTCGCTCGCTCCACAAGTCTTCTTACCTTGCTCCTCGTCAAGAAAATGGATTTCTGATGATTTGTATATGTCCGTGCAGGGATCGGCCACGCCGTCGGAGATGTCGATGCCGCTTGACCGCGGCTCGGAGCGGGCAACGCCGCTCCCGTTGTCGCCGGACATGACGCCGCCCGCGGCGCCCAGGCCGTCGCTGCAGCTGCCTCCGCTGGACTTGAAGGACAGGAGTGGCGCGGCAGCGTCCTGGAGGCTGCCGCGACTGTCCCTTGACAGCCGGGCCGTGGTGGACGCCAAGGGGAAGCTCCGGCCACGGGACATCAGGACGTCGTCGCCCTCGGGGGCGCCGCCGTCCCCAGGTATGGGTGGCGACGAGCGGCGGTCGCCCAGCGTCGTGGCGCGGCTCATGGGCCTCGACGCGCTGCCGCACGGTGCCGGCGACGAGGAGGAGGGGCAGCACGCCGCCCGCGGCGGCGAGCTCAGGCGGTCGGCGTCCGAGCGCGTGCCACGCGACCCGGCGCGCTTCCGGTTCGTCGACCCGACCTTCTTCGAGAAGCCGGCGCCACCGGTGCTTCTGCCGCCGCAGAGGCCGTCGTCCCCCGCGACGGTGGTAGCGCTCCGGCGGTCGCCGGATCCTGCGTACCACAGGGCCGCGCTGCAGAGGCGCAGCAGCCACTTCGACGCGCGCGAGGTGTTCCCCGAGCCGGCGAAGCGCGTGGACCCGAGCGCCGGGCAGGGCGAGATCGCGCTCTACGGCGAGATCGAGCGGCGCCTCCGCAAGCGTGGCATCGCCGAGCCGGCTAGAGATCTCGAGACGCTCAAGCAAATCCTGGAGGCCCTCCAGCTCAAGGGCCTGCTCCACCACGCGCCTCCCGCGCCCGTCTCCGTGAGCAGCCATCCGCCTCCAATTGTCGTCATGCGCCCGAACTCTCGGCCGCCGCAGCCGCCGCTTGCACGGACGTCCCCGACCAGGCGACTACGCGTCGAAGTCGACAATGCCCGCCGCCCGCGTTCGCCCAGCCGCGACGCGTCCCCTGCACGGAGCCCTGCCTCGCCCGCACGGCGCGGCCCGCAGTCACCTCAGCGGCGCGTCTCCCCGGCGCAGTCGCCAAAGCAGCACCAGCAACTGAGGAAGCCGAGCAACGCTGAGCTCCCCAGCGTCCGCGCTCGCATTGCCCGCCGGGCCGCTCATAATGCCGCGGCTCTTTTATCTCCAGACGACGACGCGTCAACCACCTTCTCCGACGGCGGCAGCAACAGTACTGTCAGTGCCTCTTCACGATGGGACTTGGAGGTAAACATTAGCTCATCCTGACATCGTAACTTTAGTCTCTGCGGAAAGAGCGTATTCTCATCTCTGTCTATTTTTGCAATGCAGCAGCGGCCGCGTTTGGAGGACCACGGCCTGCTCGAGCGCTGCGGCAAGCTGCTGAGCAGCATCCACGCCTTCACCAGCGTCGGCGACGCGGCCGCCGACCAGCAGCCGAGCCCGGTGTCCGTTCTGGACGCGGCGGCCTTCCTCGCCGACGAGGACTCGCCGTCGTCGTCAGGGTCGAAACGGGGAATGGATTTCAGAGCCCCAAGTCCTCGGCCAGTGGTGGTGGCGTCCGATCTGGACGATGACGAGTGGGTCCCTGAATCTTGGCTCGTGGGGCCGGAGGCGAGCGACCCAGACTTCGCTTACGTGGCAGAGGTCATCCGGTTGCTTGACCGGTTGAAGGAGCCGGATGACGTCTACAGGACGATCGAGAAGAGGCGCCAGCGTGGCGAGGACACGTGGCAGCACCGGCGGCTGCTCTGCGGCGCCGCGGCGGAGGCGTTCGGGCGGTGGCGGTGCGCCCACCCGTCCGAGCATGTCGCGTGGCTCCGCGGCGAGGAGCTCCTGCGGCACGTGTGGGCGGAAGTGCAGCGCGCCCGGGAGCCCGTTGCGCCGGCTGCCGACGACCTGAACGACCTCACCTGCGGCGTCATATTGCGCGATCTGGCCGCGGACCGCCGGTGGTCGCCCAGCGCCGAGGCGGCGGAGACCGTGTTGCAGATCGAGCGGCTGCTGTTCAAGGACCTCGTTGCTGACACCATCCGCGAGCTCGCCGACGTTGATCGCCTCCGCCTCCCACGCCGGAAGCTGGTGTTCTGATTAGGCTTCGCCACTCCCGTAGTCCCGTGTCTAAAACAGGATCGGAGCGGGGTAGGATGCTGAGAGTAGCTTAGAATTATTAACAGAGAAAATAATGCAGCTTTTAATCTTCTTCAACTTGTATTTTCCTTTTTTCTTTGATCGAAAGAACGAGTGCCACTATGTAAAATTATTACTCCGTACTACTGTTCTTAGGGGGTGTAGCGGACGTCAATTACGACGATGGGACGGTGCGTTTTTAAGCCCTCCCAATGAATATGTATGAATGAACGAATGAATGAAAAATTTGAGTGTGTTTCCAGCTTCTTGTGCATTATTGCTTAGTAGTAGTAGATCTCCTTCACAGCCATGTGCTGCTTTCCATGGCACCACTGGAATGCATGTGGTGTACCAACGAGAGCCTTTAAAGGGAACCCCGTTTTTCTCTTTGACTATGTCCTCGTCTCATCTCCAGCACATGTATGCTTCACCTTGCCACTGTTTTGCAAGCTGGACCTGCCGGCGATAGTTAAGGTGCAGAAAGGGATGTCTATGCCGGTGATTCCCGCCGGCACGTTACGGTTACCGCCGGCCGCCGCAGCCGTCGCGCTAGCCACAGCTTGGCATCTCATGTGCTGACGACCCGCAGCGTACGAGCCAGTTTCCCTTTGGCTAATCAGCTTCTTTTTGGTCAAGTCTGGTTTCTGGAAGGAAAATGATCTGATTCCCCCGGGGGATCACGCTGTTGCAGCCTCCCTATCCCACGATCGACACGTGTCCATGGTGGGCAAGGAAACTGTGTCCCACGTGGGTGGGGGCCACCACATTCACCCTCCTCTCTATCCTGTTTCCTGCAACTTTTTGCCGCACGGAGGACCTCCCGTCACGGATCGCCGCCGCTCTAGGTAGGCCGCGCCGCCCACCATGCAGCTGCTCACGGAGATCCGCCGCTCCAAGTACGCCGCCCGCCCTGCAGCTGCTCACAGAGCGCCGGCCGCTCCAGTCCAGGTACTGCCGCGCGCACCGTCGACTCCGGCAGCTGCGAGTGGCGGCGGATCCGCCTTCCCCTCATCTTCGGCGACTGCGAGCGCGCCCCGCGGGCGGCTCCGCCTCCCCTCGCCTCCGGCGGCTCGCGAGTGGTAGCGGCTCCACCCCGCTTTGCCCCGCCCTCGTTGTTGGTCGCCTCCTCGCCCGACCTCCTCCTCCTACGCTGCCTCGCCTTCGTCGCCGGCCGTCTCCCTTGCGCCCGGCCGCCGCCAACCCCGACCTTCTCCTCTCGCAGCCGCCGCGCCGCGTCCTCATTGGCGCTCACGCCGAGCTCGGCCTCCCCTACGCGCGGTTGGGGACTCCAACCAAAGCGCCGCGCCAGAAAGCGCGGCGGCCGTGGCTACCGGTGTGCGGGATGCCGCCTAGCCTATGCTAGATTTTGGTCGATGGCGTGGTGGAGCGGAGGTTCTACAAACGACATACAGAGATGCTACCAACGGTGGTTGCAGTTGCGTCTAATGGTGTTATGCTTTGCTACATGCTGGATTGTGTTTTGGGGATTTTGTCGCCATATGTTATGACGATTTTGCAACATAGGAATATTGTTTTTGCTATACACTTTTCTTTGGTTTTGCTACACAAGTATAATTGTATTGCTACAAGGTCTCCGGCGAGGTACTCAGGTGAGGTCTTCGGCGAGTTCTCCGTCGATGTATTCGAAGATGTTGGTTTTTGCTACATTGGCATAATTTTTTTGCTACAAGGTCTCCGGCGAGGTCTCCGGTGAGGGCTCCGGCGAGTTCTACGTCAATGTCTCCGATCATATTCATTTTTGCTACAATAGCATATTTTTTTGCTGCGAGGTCTCCGGCGAGCTCTCCGGCGAGCTCAGCCTTTTTATTTGATTTCGTGACTGAACCGTTTTTTGCTACAATGTAGCAAAAGCGGATTATTTTTTTGCTGCCGGGAGGTGGTTTTTTGCTACATTCAGTAAAAGCAGATCTGGCCGTCCAAGATGGCCGATCCGACGGCTGGCGACCCGGGGGCTGGGAAATCAGATCCCCCGGGGGACGCCCAGCAGTTTCCTTTCTGGAATGGAATTTGTGGTCGTCCTCCAATTCCTACGGGTCAAACTGAAACCTTGAGAGTCAGGCCCAAACATCTCACTCTTAGGAATTCACGATTCGCAGTGGCCAGTCAGTCGCCTTGGAACAAGGCCCATCTCTCTTTCTTTCTGCTGAAGGGCTGACAACGTAACAAGGGCACATGTGTATTGAAGACATTGTCAGCCCTCTGCATTACCGGGCCTCTGTCACACACTAGTGTAAATAACCGAGACAAAAAAAAAAAACAAGTCTCCAAATTTCACAAAAACTTACTGAAAATATGTTGTGTATGTAAATGGAACCATCCGTACTTATCCCCGGGTTTGGTAAATAATACTACCTCCATTTCAACGAATAAGACTTACTTTTCTCAAACTCAATCTAAGCAAAATTTCATCAAACTTTTAGAAATATCTTTCAACAAATATGATATTCTATAGATAGCATATGAAAATATATTCCATAATGTATCTAATGATATTGATTATATATTTGTTAATGATTTTATTTTGTAAAAACTTGGTAAATCTTTAGATGATTTGACTATTTAAAATAATATAAGCCTTACTCATTGAAATAGATGTAGTACATTTTATCGTGTAGGCATGTCTCAGCTTTTGTTAAAAAAAATCGAGTAACACCTTCCACAACAAGGATTTTGTACTTATACATATAGAAGACACCAGTAGAAAACAAGTCTTTCATTCGGAGATGGCCGGAGCATTAGTCCGGGTTCAAATGGCTAGGACGCCGAAAAGTTTTAGTCCCGGTTCGTAACGGGACCTTTAGTTGCGGTTGGAGACACCAACCAGGACTAAAGGGATTGCGGCGGGTTGCCACTGGTGTGAAAACCTTTAGTCTCAGTTAGTGTTACAAACCGGGATTAAAAGGCACCAACCGGGACTAAAGGTTTTCTGGAAATTTTTGCCCCTGCCCCCGTCCCCCATAGGTCGCCTTTTTTAGCTTTGTAAAATACAAAAGAAATTGATAAAAATTCAAAAAATAAAATCTTTCGAGATGTCCATGTGTTATGTCATCTAGTTGCAAGGGAAATTAACAAAGATGAATTTCAAATTCACCAGGGTTTACCGAGTCAGCCATTTTTAGATTCTCAAACTGCAAAGGGAAGTATGATAATTTTCAGGTTTTAGGTTTTGCCAAAAAAATATTTTTATTTTATTTGGAATTCAAAAAATAAAGAAGTGTGACATCGTGACCAAGTGGTTAAAAGGATTGATATGATATGTATATCAATAAATGCGCGCAGAGCACTTGAAAGCGGGACGGAAAGAAACGAGAAGTTAAGTGTGCTAGTGCTAGAGCAGTCTGGGGCTGGATGAAAGAGCGGGAAGTTTGAACACAAGATGAGATTAAATGTAGTTAGATGCTAAACTAGTCAAATAACTGAAATACTAGAAATTCTGAAAAAATAGAAAAAAATAGTGGGAGCGTAAAATAGTTAGAATAAAAAAATTGAATAAAAAATAGCCGTCATGGCCTGTAGTCCCGGTTGGTGTTACAAACCGTGACTAAAGGTCCTTCGCCCCGGGACGCGCCCGCAGTCCCCGTGGCGGGGCCTTTAGTCCTGGTTCACAACACAACCGAAACTAAAGGGCGGCCTTTAGTCCCGATTCCGTAGTCCCGGTTGCAAAACTAGGACTAAAGGTCCTTACCAACATGGACTAAATCTCTTTTTTCTAATAGTGAGAAAAGAGTTGCCAACTTTGGTAGGAGAAACCGAGTGAAAAAGGGCATGTAGCCTCCACCAGGCACTAGTAGAAAACAAGGGTTATATGTTAGCTGCAAAGAGCATTAGCACCGGCTGTGCTACGAACCTAGACTAAAGGGTGCATTAGCATCGGTTCATGCGGCCAGGACGTCGCAAGGGACCCGCACAGCTTTAGCAACGATTCGTGGCACGAACCGGTGATAAAGGGTTGCGTCAGCCGCGTGGCAGGCGCGAAACCTTAAGCACCGGTTTTGTGCCACGAACCGGTGCTAATGGTAATGATCCGGTGCTAACGCCCCTCCCTTTGCCTATAAATTCTCCTCGCCCCAGCCAGCCCTCTCCTCTGTTTTTTCTTAGTGGAAGGTGTGGGGGTTGTGTGCTAGTTTATTTTTCTTTCCTATACACAAGAGGTGCTCGATCAAATGCCTGAGAGAATGATGCCACTTGATTTCACACAAAACAAAAATAATATGAGGTGCCCGAGCGACACTTAAGCTTTGTCCTCTTTCTCGATCGAGGTTCGCAAGTTTACCCTTTCATTTGTACAGTAGTCATTTCACTATTTATGATGTTCTTTAATGGTTTTTTGATAAACTTAATTATATGATGCATATGAACCGGTGACAATGGATGTACATTGACCGACACCTTAACGAGTTCACTGCGGGCCTGAAAGATTTTCTCCGTCTGGCTGACGAAAACCAACGGGCGGATGTTTTTCTTTGTGTTGTTCATCTGTTGACTGTCAAAAATTAAAGCTCCTAGCATGTCCTTCACTCCCACCTGCTTCAGAAAGGTTTCATGCCCAGCTATAATTGTTGGACCAAGCATGGAGAAAGAGGGGTTATGATGGAAGAAAATGAAGAAGAAGAGGATGATGATGATATGTACCCTAAATACGGTGATACTGCAATGGGGCAGGCTGAAGATGAAGGGGCAGGGGAAGTTGAAGATGAAGAGGCATCAGATGAGCCCGCTAATATGCTGATGATCTTCGTAGGGCCATCGCTGATGCACACAAAAAGTGATGAAAATGATGGAGAACCTTCATTAACCCGAGCCAAGACTTGAATCGAACTATGACCGCTCTATTCGTAAGTCAACTAAAGCAACAAAGTTGCGGTTGAAAAGTAGTAGTGCAAGCGGGAAATCAGTTCCCAACTCGGAGAACAAAAAAAGCGTGCCCCCCCCCCCCGCGCTCCAAGTGTATCATGATATCCTGTAGTGTTGTGATCCGGAGATGGTAGAACTATACAAAGATGAGGCCGATGCTTGTGGTATTAGTGTTCCTGAGTACTTAAGCCACCTTGAGTTCCCCACGGGTGAAATAGCATACACATGCCGGTACGGGGAACCTCTCGTCATATCTGAGGAGATGCCGCGTCTACCAACAAAAATGCGAAAATTGTAGAAGTGGTACATGGATGCTTGTAAGGAAGGTCGGGACTGGATCATGCTACAAATTAAAGATGAGCACTACGGGCGTGGAAATGACATGATAAACATCAAATTTCCTGAATTATTTCAATTAATCAAGACGTCCTCGACAAATCTGTCATCAGTGTCTATTGTCTATAAGTATTATTTATGTAATTAAGTCTCTAGCTCAGATCGTTCATTGCATGCATAATTATACTCACTATATTATGCAAAATGAAGATCCGTGAATGCCGAAAAGAACAAATCTATGACATTAGGTTCATTGACCCATATACCATGAATGAGTATAGTCTCCAAATACATGCCAAGGACACGGAGGATAACTTGTATGGGCGTTAAGGAGACAAGTATAGAAAAGGAAAATACTATTTCCTTACAACTTCCAGTGAGTGTTACTGTCTTGTGCACATTAAATCTATTTCTCTTATTTGATGTAAGTGTAATTGATGAGTTATGAGTGTGCATAGGTTTCACTTTATTCTGCTAATCATTGAACCTGACCGAGGATTAGTAGAAGTCATGGACTCGAAACGTAAATCCCTTGATGTGGGGGGACATGGCTGATATGCTCCAGAGGTAATTTCAATAATTATGGCAGTATATCCTCAACTTCCATTTTTTTTCCTACTATCAAGTAATTCATAACTCTTTTATTTATTTTCTTTGCCGGGCAGACTTGGAAACGGTTCACCAAGAAGGCTCCGGGTGAGTGGAAAAAGGAGCTTCAACTTAAACAAATACCGCTAAGTACTACTAGCTAGGTCCGTGCATATCTTTGATTCTAGTTTCAATACCATTACCATCCTTGATTATTATTTTGATTGAACTCTGTTCTCGTAAAGTGCTTGACGCAAAAAGGACGGGAATAATTGGTGTGGATTCTACGTTTGCGAGTTCATTCGCGAGACGACCTGCGAGACAGGGAGAATTTTAGAATAACTTCGAGTACGTAAACATTATTCATAATTTTATTTTATCACCATCAATTGTGTTGTGTTTCATGCATATATATTGACCTCCTTCTTTAAATTAGATCAAACGGTTGCGGGACGGTCTTCTAGCAACCGAGCGTGTACGAGCAATTCAAGAAGAATTGGCGTGATTCTTACTTGACCAGGTCATAGAACCAACCGGAGAATTCCATCAGCAAATTGATTTTGGACAACGATGATCCATAGAAATTATATTGTACATTTGCGTGAATGTGTACTATACTATTATGTAATATGTTCGGCTAAGCACGATGAAAGAGGTCACTTCGATCTCTATATTCATAACGATGTTGTGTAATATAATGGTTTGTTGTATGTGTGCATTAACGTGTTTCAAATGGCGAGCCCTGCGCGTGGCGACAGGCTCTGCCGCGGCAGCGTTTTGGTGCACTTCCCTACCGCGGCAAGGAAACGCTCCAAAACGTTGCCGCGACAGAAACCTTTAGCACTGGTTCGTGTTATGAACCGGTGCTAAAAGTCCTCCGCCCGGGCACTCGGCAGCCGCCATGTGGTGCCCCTTTATCACCAGTTTGTAACACAATCGGCGCTAAAGAGAGGGAGGCTTTAGCTTCGAATGCTTTGCACCGGTTGGGCAACCGGTGCAAAAACCCCTTACCAACCGGTGCTAATGCCCCGTTTTCCACTAGTGAGGCTCTTAAAGTGACATAAACTACAAACACAAACACGCCACCTCACACACCTATACCAAAAAGGAAAAAACACATGTCATAGGAAACCTCCATCGCATCAAGTCCTCACATGTTATATAAAACAAGCAAGGTCTCACACAGGGTTAAGAAGAACAAGAGCATGAGAGACACTTCGGAAAACACCGTATCACTAGCACATCTAGAACTGTGAGCCACATGGAGGGATGGAGCATCCAAACAATGGGTGTACCAGTGTACATATAGTTGTCTAAAAAGCATAGTTTAATCAATATTTCTAATTTGTTTGATGTAGATTGCTCTATATATCTAAACTATACAAACCTATCCAAGGTTTTGTTAAAAAATAATGGGTGTACATTGTACACCCATGTCCCCATGTAGCTCCGCCCATGGTGCGCCATATGTCGCATCCATTTTCAACAAGCGCGAAACTTTTCAATTCTTTCCTCCCTCATATTTTCACTCTAGATTGGGAAGTTTCCCATAATGTATCGACATATTAAGGTAGTTAATAGGAAGCTGACTCTCTCTTACATTTGAAGATCCTGGTGTGCTGAGCTCTAGCTAAAGTTGGCTCTGATGAAAATTAACCCCAAAACCGGAAAGTTGTCCAGAAGCACCGAGGATCAGTTTGAGGTCTCTTGGCTTTCTTTTCATCACAATCCATTGAGAATGATTGTATCATCAAACACATTTATAGGAGGATAACCCATACCAATCTCAACGAGGTGTGGAACAACTCCACCGGCTTGACCATCCTAGCAAAGCCCTTTCTTTGTGTGGAAAGAGCGGTAGAAATCATCATTTATATATTATCTTTAGAAGATGGTCATTGATTTTAATTGCCATATTTGCTCCACAACTACTCCATTTATGGGAGAAACTTTTCATACCATGAGTACGTTGTAGATAATGCCATTCAATTTTTGCTTATACATCCTACAAGTCTATTTTGAAAATCACATCCTGTAACTTGCACGGTACATTTGTTGGACAGTAGAAATGGGATTGGAGTGCAGGAAATTCAGTCACAGTTTCGGTATGTCGTAGAGTTCTCTTTAGGCCCAAGCATGCAATCTCAACTCCATCTTTCTCCTCTGTCAAGGTGGGAAGAGGCAGTCGCAGTTGGGCTCCCTTCAGGGTTGGTTCCTTCGTCATTAGTGACTGTGGAGGAACTCTGATTGAAACTTCCCCCAGCCCTGGATCCTCTGGGGAGGTCAGCCGTGTTTGCTTTTAGAGATGCCATTGCGGCGGCGACCTTGCTAGCGATGAGGGAGGGATCAACCAACATTGGGAGGAAAATTGCATACCGTCTGGATGCAGAAAATGCAACAAAGCTTTGACAGTTAATCAGGGTTTTTCCAGCTGCGCGGGAAAAATGGACCGTGTCAATGGTGGCGCTGAGAAGAAGCTCACGTGTAAAGGTGACAAGGTTGAAAGTGACGTGGATAAGGCTTGCGGATATTTCTTTGTGCATATATGGGAACTCGAGGACTCCACTGTCAACACCCGGATTTTTAAGTCCGAGTGCCTATTATGTCATACATCGCAATCCCAGGAATATTGTTGTTGCGAGGCATAATAGTTAAGTATCACAGTCATCATTCATTACAAACCATAATGTCTTACAACTTGGAATCACATGATCCATATTACACGAATAGTTGATCTATTGATCAACGAACAAACACAAGTTCATAGCGGAAGCGTAAGATACAAGGACTCTCTAGTCCACAGGCCAACGCTTGACGTTAGAAGCTCCTAGTTGTGGTAGACGTCCTGCTGATCGTCATCCTCGTACTGCTGCTCGGCTTCATAGTCTGCCCATTTGAATAGCCAGGGACAAAGCCGTGAGTACTTTAAGTACTCGCAATCTAATACTAATGTAAGTACTAAACTTGCTATTGAAGTGTTCTAAGCTCTAAGGTTATTTGCATAAAGCCAATTTTATTTGAATAGACATTTTCGTAAACAACTCCTCATGTGCTTGTAGGATAACGTTGCATAGAAAACAAAAAATTTCCTACCGCGAACACGCAATCCAAGCCAAGATGCAATCTAGAAGACGGTAGCAACGAGGGGGTATCGAGTCTCACCCTTGAAGAGATTCCAAAGCCTACAAGATGAGGCTCTTGTTGCTGCGGTAGACGTTCACTTGCCGCTTGCAAAAGCGCGTAGAAGATCTTGATCACGATCGGTTCCGGCGCCACGAACGGGCAGCACCTCCGTACTCGGTCACACGTTCGGTTGTTGATGAAGACGACGTCCACCTCCCCGTTCCAGCGGGCAGCGGAAGTAGTAGCTCCTCTTGAATCCGACAGCACGACGGCGTGGTGTCGGTGGTGGTGGAGAAGTCCGGCGGAGCTTCGCTAAGCGTGCGGGAAGTAGAGGAGCGGGGCGGCTAGGGTTTGGGAGGGGGTGGCCGGCCACTCAAGGGGGTCGGCCAGGCTGTGGTCGTGGTCTTGGGGTGGCCGGCCCCCTCCCCTTGGCCCCTCATTATATAGGTGGAACCCCAAGAGGTGGTGTCCAAGTCTTCGAATAAGACCCGAACCAAAAACCTTCCATAGGAGGGGGGAAACCTAGCCAAGCTAGGACTCCCACCAAGGTGGGAGTTCCACCTCCCATGTGGGGGTGGCCGGCCCCCTAAGGGGAGTCCACTTGGGACTCCTCCCCCACTAGGGTTGGCCGGCCATGGAGGTGGAGTCCCATGTGGACTCCACCTTCCTTGGTGGTTTCTTCCGGACTTTTCTAGAACCTTCTAGAACCTTCCATAGAACCTTCCGCGACATTTTATTCACATAAAATGACATCCTATATATGAATCTTATTCTCCGGACCATTCCGGAACTCCTTGTGATGTCCGGGATCACATCCGGGACTTCGAACAAATATTCCAACTCCATTCCATATTCAAGAACTACCATTTCAACATCCAACTTTAAGTGTGTCACCCTACGGTTCGTGAACTATGCGGACATGGTTGAGTACTTACTCCGACCAATAACCAATAGCGGGATCTGGAGATCCATAATGGCTCCCACATATTCAACGATGACTTTAGTGATCGAATGAACCATTTACATACAATACCAATTCCCTTTGTCTCGCGATATTTTACTTGTCCGAGGTTTGATCTTCGGTATCACTCTATACCTTGTTCAACCTCGTCTCCCGACAAGTACTCTTTACTCGTACCGTGGTATGTGGTCTCTTATGAACTTATTCATATGCTTGCAAGACATTAGACGACATTCCACCGAGAGGGCCCGGAGTATATCTATCCGTCATCGGGATGGACAAATCCCACTTGTTGATCCATATGCCTCAACTCATACTTTCCGGATACTTAATCCCACCTTTATAGCCACCCATTTACGCAGATGGTGTTTGGTGTAATCAAAGTACCTTTCCGGTATAAGTGATTTACATGATCTCATGGTCATAAGGACTAGGTAACTATGTATCGAAAGCTTATAGCAAATAACTTAATGACGAGATCTTATGCTACGCTTAATTGGGTGTGTCCATTATATCATTCATACAATGACATAACCTTGTTATTAATAACATCCAATGTTCATGATTATGAAACTAATCATCCATTAATCAACAAGCTAGTTTAAGAGGCATACTAGGGACTTCTTGTTTGTCTACATATCACACATGTACTAATGTTTCAGTTAATACAATTATAGCATGACATATAAACATTTATCATAAACATAAAGATATAAATAATAACCACTTTATTATTGCCTCTAGGGCATATCTCCTTCAGTGCTAACTAACTCAAGTGGGAACATTAGTGTCATTCCCACAACTCAGTTGTGATTCAAAATCCAAGTCACCGTTCAAGTTCAAAAAGATGTAAATTCTGATGACGGAAACAGTATGGCCTTTCCAACTGTCCATGACCGCGGACGCGGCTATTCGAATAGGTTTACACTCTGCAGAGGTTGCACACTTGTGCCACAACATTTGATTACATCCGTCAGGAATAACCCTGAATAATCGTAACTCAGTACGCGGATCATCAACCATAACCTTTCACTTACATATCCTAGTATAGGCACCTCTCCCCATGAGCTTGGCCTCCCGGTGAAGACCAACCGTCAACTCGGGAAGCTGCACGGGGCTTGGGCCGGACATTCACCTCGTTTCACGTCATTTCTCATCATTTCTTTTGTTGTAGAGGCAGCTTTCGGCATAACCCCGATGACGCTTGTTTAGAGGGAACCCATACTAAGACACCTAAGTTTCCAGCTAAGCCTTACCCATAATCAGGTATTGTGGGGGTACTCAAAAATTGGAATGGTATCGCATCCAACTCAATCATCAGTTTTCAGCCAAAATCACCAAGTCAAATTCATGTCATATTCACCTTCAAAATCTTTCAATGGAAATGACTCATCATTCCAAGGTTTTCACCATCATCATTTCATAACACATGTTCCCATCTAGAGTAGTCATTTTTAGTATTTAGCACTAGCCACTATGTATGAGGGGTGCTAAGTATTTGCTTTGCTTCTAGGCTAAGTTTGATACTCTTGTACTAACCCAATACTAACCAGGTAAAGCATGAATCAAAAGTACTTTGATAAAACAAAAGGTAAATAAAGCTTGTAAAGTAAAACTGGGAAATAGGATCATAAGCATAAAGTAAATGGGGGTAATGCCTTGCTCATGGTGAGCTTTGCACTTTGCAAGAGTATTACCTTGCCTTGGTTGGGGAATTGGTCAAAGTGGTCTTCTTCTCCTTGGAAGTAGACCTCCTCCTCCTCCTGGTACTCCTCGGTACTAGCGTCTAAAATACGAATACGGGGTACACAATCATCACACCAAACTTATCTAATTAAACTAAGCACAAACATGGTTCACACACTTAAACTAGCATCACACATTACTATTAAGTGGGTGGATGTGTTTTTCTTATTATTTAAGAAAAATAATTTCCTCTCATACTAACTTAGATGTTATTTTCAATTACTTAGAGAAATAATTTCCTCTCATTATCTTCTTAAGATTTAATTTCTCTCATGAATAATATGTGACCTAGGTTGACTAGAGTCAACCTCTTCACACTTAACGAGTTGAGAAAGTGATTTAAATGAGGTGAACACCTCATACCATTTAATCCTAACCTCGTTAAAGATTTAAGATCATCAACAATTCATATGAGACCTAAATGACCAGAGTCTCTACCTCATTTTGAATTGTTCATGACAAGATTTAAATGAGAGAAACACTCCCATAAGATTTCTTAATAGTTTTGGACAATATCTTTGACTAGAAATAGCCATAAAGTCCTTTAATTAAACTAGGCCATGATCATTCAAAGTAAGCATGGCATATTTTTGTAGAAACAATTAGTATAAGTGAAATGTGAATTATTGGAGGTGGAATTAACTAAAAAGCATCTATGGTTGATTTTTAAGAATTATTATAATACAGAAAAGTCCCTGCCTTGTTTATTTTGTCATTTTAATTCTACAATAGATCTAGGGTTCTATCCAGTGGCATTGTGTAGATAATTTCCTAAGGTTTCCAAAAATATAAAGTTTGTAAAATTTGGCCGAGTAGATTTGTCCCTAGTGAATTTCAAAGTTTGCATCAGATTAGGGTACTTTTCTAATTTCCAAATTTAAATTCAAACCGTGGGCTCGCGCGGAAATAACTGGGCTGCAGAGAAAAATAGAAATGGGCCCGCCCAGTACTGCGTCCAGCGCAGCGGGCCGCCTGACAGCGTGGGGGCCACGCGTCAGTGGGACTTAAAGCCCGAAGCGGTACGGGGAGAGGAGAGCCGTGCGATTAGAAAGAGATCGCACGGTCGAGGGAGGCCTTCGTCTCCGGCGAGAGGGGACTCACTGGCGACGGCGGCAGGGGGTCGGCGAGCTTGTCGGAGCTCCAACGGTCGTCGGCGATGTGCGCAGCAACGTTGGCGAGGTAGAGGAAGCGCCTGGAAGCAGTTGCGTCTCCAACGGCGGCCTCCTGCTCCGGTGAACTCCGTGTACTGGCGGCGGCGGCGATCTTGCGATTGGAGCAGTGGGGTGGCTAATTGGTTCAATTGAGAGGTCGAGGAGTGCTGTGAGGATGAGGGGGAGTGAGTGGCGTGCTCAGATCAGTAGGAGGGGTGCTGCTTTTATAGTTGGGGGAGGTGGCCGTGGAGCGGAGCAGCAGTCGTCGATGACGTCGTCGTTCCAGGGGCGCCAAGGGGCAAGTGATGGGCGCGGCGTGTTGCTGGTGCTCTGGCGAAGATGACGCGCGTGACGGCGGTGAAAAAGAGGCACTACAGCGGCGGCGAGCGTGATGGAAGCTTGCAGGTCATGGCGGAAGGGCGTGGACGCGGTCGTCGTCTGCGGCGTTCCCGCGGTCAAGTGGACGTGTCCAGGAGATTCAGGGGTGCGTCGTGCGTCGGCTGACGGTGAGAGAGAGAGAGGAGGCGACGTGAGGGCACGGGGGGCGTCATGCTCTGGCGCGTCCAGGGCGCTCGCCATGCGCGCACTGGCGCGTGCGTGTGCACGCCTGGGCGCGTCTGGCCACGTCGATGCTGGCGTGTGCATGCGTCGTGTTGACCATGGGAGGGTACGGGCGTGTCCAGGAGAGTGAGGGGAAGTTGATGGACAAGGCAGGGCATGCTGGAGGTGACCAGAGACGACGATGGCATGAGAGAGGCATGCCATGCCACGGCATGGCAAGTTCTTGATGATTTGATCAAACAATGGTCAATGTAAATGGTGACACTGATGTTGTGAAGTGAGAGGAGGGTCCAGGGGTTGCTGTGGTGGCTCAGGTTGGACCAAGTCCTCTCCATTTTCCAGCATGGGCATCATTTGATACCCTGCCTGCCAAGTGTTCGATCAAATGCCCGAAAGAAAATAATTTTTGAATTTTGCAAATCTTTTTGGTGGGTTGCAATCATATATTAAATGGAGCCTTTTGGTGGTGGTGGTGGTCAAAATGGAATTGAGATGCAAAATCACATTTTGCATATGATCTTACATATGTGAAAAAGTTCCAACTTTGCTTGCTTCTCATTTGAAATTGGTGATGAATTTGGGGTGGTGGCTTTGGGCAAAGTTGAAGTGCTTGATGTTGTCTTGGATGAGGTAAAAAGGTTTGACCAAGTGTAGAAGTGAAAAGCAAAAATTCAGGGGCTCAAAGTGGGCATCAGGGTAAAAATGGCACATATGACCATAATCACATGTGAGCTCCATTTTGATTTAAATTTGATTTGAGTTGAGTTGGCTTGATTTCAAAGATGTTAATAAGTGTTTAGTAACTATTTACAAGTGATGGTGCCAACCAATTTGGCCTAGATCAAAGATTTGTAAAAATGGCATAGGCCTTATGTGAGGGTGAAGGGGATTTTTAGAATCCCTTTTCTATTTTAGTTTTATTTGGCTAAGGGTGATCAAGTGATCATTGCTAGGGTTTTAGAGTGAGAGTAACACATAAACAAACATCATGGCAAGAGCACACTCAAAAATTTTAATAAGGTGAGCTAATATGCATAGTCCTATATGATGAGAAAAGTTTTTTGTTGGCTCTGAAATTTTGGATTCTTGAATTCTCTCTCTTGTTCCTTTTATTGAAACTTGGGATGTTACAAACCCTTCCCCCTTACAAAAGATCTCGTCCCGAGATCTTAGAGAAAACTAGGTACTAAAGAGATCTGGGTATTCCTTCTTCATATCTTCCTCACGTTCCCAAGTGGCTTCTTCTTCGGTGTGATTACTCCATTGTATTTTCAGGAACTTGATACTTCTGGTGCGGGTGGTCCTGAAAGCTTCTTCAAGGATGCGAATAGGCACTTCGCGATATGTTAGATCTTGGTTGATATCAATGGCTCTGTGGTCGATGTTCTTGAACACTTCGGTCTTCTCCGGTACTTCTAGGCATTTACGAAGCAGTGAGATGTGAAACACATTGTGCACTGCGGACATTTCTTCCGGTAGTTCAAGCTGATAGGAAACTTCTCCTCGGCGACTCAGAACTTTGAAGGGTCCTACATATCTGGGGGCGAGCTTTCCTTTGAGTTGAAATCTCTGCATTCCTTTGAGGGGTGAGACTTTGAGATACACAAAATCTCCAATCTCGAATGTCATCTCTCGGCGTCTCTTGTCGGCGTAGCTCTTCGTCTTGATCGGGCGGTCTTGAGGTACTCGCGGATCTTGTGCACCTTCTCTTCGGCTTCGCGGAGAACATCGGGGCCGAAGACTTGACTATCTCCGACTTCGACCGGTTCGGAGGGGTACGGCATTTCCTTCCGTACAGGGCTTCAAAGGGGGCCATCTGTAAGCTGGCTTGATAGCTATTGTTGTAGGAGAATTCTGCATATGGTAAGCAGTCTTCCCATTTGGATCCGTACTCTAGCACACAGGCTCTCAACATATCTTCAAGTATCTGGTTGACTCTCTCGGTCTGTCCAGTCGATCCGTGGGTGATAGGTCTGTGCTGAAATTCGGACGGGTTCCTAGTCCTTCATGTACTTTACGCCGAATCTGGAGGTGAATTGCGATCCTCTATCGACACAATTGACTTGGGGGTTCCGTGCGGGCTGACTATTCCGGAGATGTATAACTCAGCTAGTTTTGGGCCTTGGTATGTGGTCTTGACAGGGGATGAAATGTGCAACCTTGGTCAATCTATCAATAACTACCCAAATGGAGTCATTTCCTCTGCTAGATTTGGGCAATCCTGTGATAAAATCCATACCGACAGAATCCCATTTCCACTCAGGAATCTGTAAGGGTTGCAACAGTCCTGCGGGTCGTTGATGTTCTGCTTTGACTCGTTGACATATATCACACTTGGCGATGTAGCTTCCTATCTCTCGCTTCATTCCGTGCCACCAGAATTGCTCTTTCAGGTCTTGGTACATCTTGGTTCCTCCGGGGTGAATGGAATACAGTGTATCATGAGCTTCCGTCAGAATGACTTGCTTCAACTCTGAATCTGACGGTACACAAAGGCGTCCGTTGTACCAAAGAACTCCTTCTTCATCTATGGTGAATCCTGGTGCCTTTCCTGCAGCTATCTGACTCTTGATTCCGTCTATGCTGGCATTTCCCTTCTGGGCTTCTTTTATCTGGCTCATCAAGGTGGGTTGAAGTTCCATGCTGGCTAAGAATCCTTCGCTCACTAGCTCTAGTCTGAACTGTTCAAACTCTTGGTACAGGCTGGGCTGCTCTATTGCGATCATGGAGTTTAACTAACACGGCAGTCTGCTTAAAGCATCCGCTACCACATTGGCCTTGCCGGGGTGGTAGTGAATTTCCATGTCATAATCCTTGATTAATTCAATCCATCTGTGCTGTCTCATGTTCAGCTCCTTCTGGGTGAAAATGTACTTCAGGCTCTTGTGATCGGAATATATCTCGCATCGATTACCCATGAGGTAATGACGCCAAACCTTCAGGGCTAAAACTACGGCTGCTAACTCCAAGTCATGAGTTGGATAGTTCTGTTCATGTTGCTTCAGTTGCCTTGATAGGTATGATATCACCTTGCCTTCTTGCATCAACACACATCCAAGACCAATCTTGGAGGCATCACAATAGACATCGAAAGGCTTGGTGACATCGGGCATGATCGGGATTGGGGCTGTGGTTAATCCGAGCTTGAGTTGTTGAAAGCTTTCTTCACATTTGTCATTCCGGTCAAACTTCTTGTCCTTCTTCAGCGAGTTGAGTCATTGGTCTTGCGATGCTGGAAAATCCTTCAACGAATCTGCGGTAATATCCCGCTAATCCCAGAAATGCTCGGACTTCAGTCTGGGTGGTTGGGGCTTTCCATTCCTCAACAGTTTTGATTTTTGCGGGATCTACCGCAATTCCTCCTGCAGACAAAATATGTCCCAGGAATCCTACTTCCTTCAACCAAAACTCACATTTGCTAAACTTGGCGTACAACTGATGCTGCCTAAGGGTTTCTAGAACCACTTCCAAATGTTGCTCATGTTCTTCTTCGATTTGGAGTAGATAAGAATGTCGTCGATGAAGACAACGACAAACTTATCCAGGAATTCCATAAAGATCTTATTCATGAGATTCATGAAGTAAGCGGGGGCATTGGTCAGTCCAAAGGACATGACATTATACTCATACAGTCCATATCTGGTGGTAAAGGCAGTCTTTGGAATATCTGTTGCTCGGATCTTCAGTTGATGGTAACCTGTCCTCAAATCAATCTTCGAGAATACTTGGGCACCGGTTAGCTGGTCAAACAGATCTTCTATCTTCGGCAGGGGATATTTGTTCTTGATGGTGACATCGTTAAGCTTACGATAATCCGTAACCAAACGAGTGGCACCGTCTTTCTTATCCACAAACAAAACTGGTGATCTCCAAGGTGACGCACTTGGTCTAATCAAACCTTTTTACAACATATCATCTAGTTGCTTCTTCAATTCCACTAGTTCTGAGGGGTTCATGCTGTAGGCTCTCTGGGCTATAGGTCCTGTTCCAGGGATTAACTCGATGATGAACTCGATATCCCGATCTGGGGCCATACCGGGTAGATCCTCCGGAAACACATCAGGGTATCGACAAACGACCCTGATTTGATCCAGAGTTGGCTTAGCTACACTTTGGTTGCAGGTGAAATTTCTGGGTAGTTTTTCAGACAAGTGTTCTATTATTATTCCGGTGCTACTAGTCATGGTGATGGCCTTCTTGGCGCAGTCTATCAATCCATGATGTTTCGCCATCCAATCCATACCTAGGACTACTTCCAATCCTTTTGTTCCCAGAACAATCAAGTTTGCATAAAAGTCTATTTCATGGATTCTGATGGGCACATTTTTGCAAAATTTTCTAGCTTTAGTTGTTGATCCAGGTATTTGAACTACCATGACATGTTTCAAGCTGATTGGTTGAATCTTACTAGTGCACACAAAATCTTCTGTGACAAACGAATGCGATGCTCCAGAATCAAACAGTACTCTTGCTGGTATTGAGTTAACAGAGAACATACCCAACACCACGTCAGGTGCTTCCTGGGCTTCCTCGGCGTTCATGTGGTAAAGGCGACCTCCACGGTTGTTCGGGTTGTTGGGGGCGAACTTCTTGCCGGTGGAGACATGGCGTTGTTGCTGAGCTGGTGGTGCGGGGTTGCCTGCGAGCTTGGCGAGCCTCTTGGGACACTCATTGGAGTAATGTCCCACTACACCACACTCATAGCAAGTGATGGTGGTCTTGTCTTGCTTGTTCGCGACGGGGATTGCATTGCTCCCGGTCCTGGGTGCGGTGTTGGTGTTGTTGGTGTTGTTGTTGGGGGCTCTCGGCGGAGCGCGGTTGAAGTTGTTGTTAGTGTTGTAGTTGTGGCCTCCTGGCCTGGGGTTTCCTCCACTCCGGTTCTGATAAACCGGACGTGACATCTGTGCATTGGGCTTGTTGGTCCTGAAGCCTCCGCCTGAGTTGGGGCGATACCTTGGGGCATTGCTAGGCCCACTCGGTTCATCATGCGGCGCTTGCGGTTCTCGGCTGGCTTGGTGCGGTTTTCCCTCCATTTGGATGGCGGAGTCAACAAGGGCTTCGAGGTCGGCGAAGGGGATGTTGATCAACACGGTCTGCATCTCATCATGCAATCCATTCGGAAACCTTTCCTTCCTCTTCTCGGTAGTATCGGTCTCATCCGGGCGTACCTTGACGAGTGTGAGAAACTTGTCGCGGTATTCCACCACGGACATCCGGCCTTGCTTCAGTTCACGGAACTCATCTCTCATCTTCTTTATCAGACCCGAGGGCACATGGTACTTGCTGAATTTGAGCTTGAAATCAGTCCAAGTGATAAACTATCCCGCGTTCATGGCACGGGTGCTTGTCCACCAAGCTCTTGCTGGTCCTGCTAAGTAGTGCGTGGCAAACAGCACTTTCTCATTCTCTTCAACTCCAGCCTACTTCTAAATTGTTCTCCATAGTTTGGAGCCAATCATACGCATCAAGTGGTTCTTCGGTCTTCGCTGAAAAGCGGCGGGTTGGTATTCGGAAGTTCTTGAGCTTGGATCCTGGATGATCATGGTGACCTTGATTGTTGTTGACAAGCTTGTTGAAGTGCTGCAATGTTGGCTTGCCTTTCAGCTCTTTACGCTTCTCTATCTTCCAGCATAACTTGCAACATCTGCATCATAGCGTCTTGATTCGCGTTGCGAGTTGGAGGGGCCATCTGAGCGTTGAGATAGATCATGAGATAAGAGGGAAATTTTTCTATGGCTTGTTTTGTGTTTAAGTTCAAAAAAGCTTAAAACTTGAAGTCTTTTTATGATGACACAAACATACATTCATTCATAACAAACAACACACATTACAAGCTAACACACTAAGGGTTTTAAGAACCCTTCTTTCTCCAAGCTACGATACATTGGGGCGGGATACAACTCACACCTACGATAGTGCACAAGTGAACTACTCCTCATCCTCATCGACATCGATGGGGGTGAGGTCATCATCTCCGTCGTCCAGGAAGTCGTAGTCTTCCCCCTCGGTGTTCTCATCCTCCTCGAAGTCGTCGTCGTCACTCAGGTAGTTGCTTCCTCCCTGAATGTCTTCTCCATCTTCCTCCATCTTCTTCATCTGCTCCTCCTGGGCCTTGACAGTGGCCTCGAGTGCTGCTATCTTCGCGCGGAGGCGAGTGATGGTGGCATCCCTCTTCGCCCGCTGCTGGCGGAGAGTCCTGCGGTCATTGGCGAGCATCTTGATGGCGTCGCCTTGCTCGATGATGCGGGCGTGAGTCCGGTTGGCGTACTCACGGGAGTGGTCGAGGTCCTGCTCGCGTGTGGTACGGCATGAAGTCGAGATGCTCCACATGGTGCTTCAGCTCCGGGTGGGATGACATGTCCATGGGCTCTCCAGCAGAGTTACGCCTCGCGAGGTGAGAAAAGCGAGGGTGGTTGAGTGCCTCCCCGCTCATCCCGCACAAGCGTGCGAGTCCTTCCTGAAGGGCGCGGGCAAGTCCGTCCAGCCAGTTGCTCTCCATGAAGGAGAAGAGGATCCTCTCAGAAGTGGGAGGCTCCATCTTGCCCCTCAAGTCCGCAGTGATGATCCACTGCAGTTCGCCTCCTGGCTGGTTCGCGATCTGGGCTCCGTGGAACTCCGGGTGCGGGCGACCAAGGTGGTCGGATAGGGCGTTGAGGTCGTGCTCGAAGATCAAGCTTCCCCCATTCCCGAGCTGGTAAAACTTCGTGTTCACGGGCTCCATCTGAAAGTGAAGTGAAGGATTAAGTTAGAGAAGTGAACAAGTGTGGCAAAATTTTAAGTATATTTCTAAGGAAGAACATGACTTCTCTTTTTCCAAAGAACTTAAAGAGAAGACGAAGATTTAAAATTTCAGAAATACTTCATTCATTTTTGAAACTAAATTTTCAGAACGGCCATTTCTAACTAGGGTCTCCAAAGGTCAAACAATGGCTCTGATACCAACTTGTCAACACCCGGATTTTTAAGTCTGAGTGCCTATTATGTCATACATCGCAATCCCAGGAATATTGTTGTTGCGAGGCATAATAGTTAAGTATCACGATCATCATTCATTACAAACCATAATGTCTTACAACTTGGAATCACATGATCCATATTACACGAATAGTTGATCTATTGATCAACGAACAAACACAAGTTCATAGCGGAAGCGTAAGATACAAGGACTCTCTAGTCCACAGGCCAACGCTTGACGTTAGAAGCTCCTAGTTGTGGTAGACGTCCTGCTGATCGTCATCCTCGTACTGCTGCTCGGCTTCATAGTCCTCTTGTTCCTCACATAAGTTCATGATACACTGTATTCCATTGTGTACCGTCAGATTCAGAGTTGAAGCAAGTCATTGGTACATCTTGGTTCCTCCGGGGTGAATGGAATACAGTGTATCATGAGCTTCCGTCAGAATGACTTGCTTCAACTCTGAATCTGACGGTACACAAAGGCGTACAGTGTATCATGAACTTATGTGAGGAACAAGAGGACTATGAAGCCGAGCAGCAGTACGAGGATGACGATCAGCAGGACGTCTACCACAACTAGGAGCTTCTAACGTCAAGCGTTGACCTGTGGACTAGAGAGTCCTTGTATCTTACGCTTCCGCTATGAACTTGTGTTTGTTCGTTGATCAATAGATCAACTATTCGTGTAATATGGATCATGTGATTCCAAGTTGTAAGACATTATGGTTTGTAATGAATGATGACTGTGATACTTAACTATTATGCCTCGCAACAACAATATTCCTGGGATTGCGATGTATGACATAATAGGCACTCGGACTTAAAAATCCGGGTGTTGACATCCACTACCTTTAGGGTTTCCTCTCCCACCTCCTAGATGCTGCCACAGTCCTTCCTCGTCTGGATCAAGAAGGAGCTCGTCCTGAAGAACCTCTTCTCAGCCTTAGATTGTTTCCCTGTTTCATCTGAGGATGACTTATCTCAGCCAGCTTTGCAGGTTTCCCTGAGATTTCCTCCTTGGAACTCTTTATCAAATCTTTCTTTCTCTCAAGTCGCTGAGATCTGCAACATGTCAGAGAAGGGAAGAGGTCGTGGGAAAGGTAGAGGAGGAGGTAATCGAGGAGGCCCATGGCAACAGCAACAAGCTCAACAGAAGATGCCTCCACCTCCTTATAGCTATGGTTTTCAACCTTAGATGATTACTCCTCCACAGGCTGGTTTTGGACCTTTTCCTCAATACCAATTCCCTCCTCAGTGGCAGCAATATGGTGGTGGTTTACCTCCTCAGCAGATCTACCCCAACCAATTCTCTGGGCCATGGCAGCAACCTGGCATGGCCTCAGTTCCTTGGCCACAACAGCAACAGCAACAGGTTACTCAGAGGCAGTCTGGGGACAAAAGCAACCAGCAGGGGAAATCTCAGAGGCAACAGTCCAAGGACAAGGAGGTCATATCAAATCTACAGGAGTTGATGGAAAATCTCAAGATGGAGGATCTGTTGTCTCCACTGGTTTTGGATCCACAACTACTGGAAAAGCTAATCAGTATGCTGAAGTGATCTGCTATAATTGTGGTGAACCAGGACACCACAAGACTGCTTGTTCTCTGCCCAAGTCTTGCTTCATTTGTGGTTCTCTTGAACATGAGGTGGATGCCTGCCCAGTCAAAAAATAGCCTTAGCAACTGGCCAAGTTTGTGGGAAGTGCTGCCTCTGGGCTAGGTTTTTATCACATTGAACTGCCCTTCCAAACCACTGCTAACCCCACTCCTACTCACCACAACATTGCTCTGGTCTACATTGATCATGGAGAGGTGACTAAGGAGGATCTCTATCAGGGGTTGGCAAAGATCTACAGAACCAACTGGCCTTGGCAGATCAGGATGCTAGATGAGTGGAACTACCTTGTCAAGTTCCCTCCACACCTCAATGTTGAAGAGATTGCTGGTTATCCAAGTTTTGGTTTGCCTAAAGAAGGAGTGTTTGTCAAAGTTCATGTTTGGAGTGGTGTCATGGACCACTATGCTGATTTGGAGGAGGTTTGGCTTCAAATCAGAGGTTTAAACCAGGAATGGTGCAAGTGGCCCATTCTCATGCAGTTTGTGACTGCTTTTGGCATTATGGTTGATGTTGATTGGTATGGTATGTTCAAAACCTTCTATGAGATTGTGAGGGTCAATATCAAGTGTAGAGATCATAATAGAACCCCTGCTTCTAGAATCTTTGGGGTCCAGGGAGTGCTCTTCCAAATCAAATTTGTTATTGAAGGACCAGCAAATGTCGTGAATCTTGAAGATAATGAAAACAACCTCCATCCACCTCACCCTGATCCTGATGACAATGATGATGAGCAAGATTTAGAAGAAGGAAATCAGAAAGATAGTGATGTTATGTACACTGGGAATCATGCTACTACCACTGCTGGAAGATCTCGCACTAACCTTGGTGCACCTCCTGCTGACAAGCAAAAGAACAACTTTGTCATGTCTGAAAAAATTCCAAGAAGTAGCTCAGTTTTACATGAACCAGAGAAGTGGTGCTTCACCTGGGCCTAGCAAGCTTAGCCCCATCCCTGAGACAGTGTCTGCAAATGATAAGGTTCTTGAATGGATTAACCAAACAACCAATATTTACAAAAGTTGTATCAATTTGCTTCAAGACATGGAGCTGTGTCATGAAGAAGATGTCTTCTATGATAGCCAGATACAACAACTTTCTCAGATGAAGCTGACTAGCCAATCTGATACTGTTTTCTCAACCACAGCAAGTCAAGAAATGGGGTCCTGTTGCTGGTACAAGACAAAGCTCTAGGATGACTCACACTGAAGAGAAAACTGGCATGCAACTAGCTCAAGAACTAGCATAGAAGAAGAACCTAGAGAAAGTTGTACCTGCCAGCTCAAAAGTTTCAGGTATATCTAACTCAAAACCTTTTGATGCTATTTCCCCTTATAAATTTCTTTATATTGCCAATACTATGGGTATTAAAATATCTCCTGTAGATAAGAAGTTTACTTCACCTGATGTAGTCAAACAAACAATTACCAATACTACAATTGTTCACCTGAAGGGTGCTAGTTATGATGAAAACTTCCCTGATGCTTTAGGATGGTCTAGCATCAAGAAAAAAACCTAGGTGGGGCAAGCACCCCATGAAAGATAGGTTCCAATGATTATTTGTTTTTGGAACCCCAGGGGAATCCAATCCCTAGGCAGAAAAAGTGCTTTAATTGAATTATTCCAGAAGTATAGGCCTAATCTTGTTGGTTTTCAGGAAACCAAAAAGAAACTATTTCCGATAACTATCTGAATTCTTTAGTTGGTAATAGAGTTTTTCTTGGACATATTTACTAGCCATTGGCTCTGCTGGAGGCATATGTGTTGGTGTAGACATTGATGTCTTTGATATTATTAGCTGGGAAGATAGAAGCTTTTTCAATTCCAGTTGTTATTAAAGTTAAACTTCTGGTCTTATCCTTAGGGTTGTTACTGTGTATGGATCCTCTTATGAGGAAAAGAAATCTCAGAATTACATAGCCTCTGTCTAGAGTACCAAGGTGACTCTATTATTGGAGGTGACTTCAATTTAGTTAGATACCAGGGTGATAAGAGCAATGGTATCATTGATCATAGATGTAGTGATAAGTTTAATGCCTGGGTGGAGATATGGAGTCTCCTGGAAGTTAAACTAGGCAACTGACAATTTACTTGGGGTAACAACCAGGAAAATCTGATCATGTCCAACTTAGATAGAGTTTTATGTAATGTTGAACCTGATCAAATTTCCCCCCTAGCTTCTATTAGAGCTCTTCCCAGGATGGGTTGTGACCACACACCAATTCTGTGGGAATCTGGTTGTGGTTCTACACCTAGAGCCCCCATTTATAGATATGAGAAGTGGTGGCTCATGAGGGAAGAATTTAAAACTCTTGCTAGACAAAATTGGTCCCTACTAGTTAGGGAAGGATCCTCAATTGATATCTGGTAGGAAAAGACTAGGAGGTTTAGGGAATGGTCCAAAGGTTGGAGCAAAAATATAGAATATGAACTCACGAATTTAAAGAAAGACCTGATGGAAGAGTATGATACCTTAGATATTAATTCTGAACCTAAGGAGTTGTTTCCTGCAAAACATCTTAGGTTGAAAGACATTTCTGCTGAAATGCATAACCTTTGGTTGAAAGAGAAAGTAAAATCCAAGCAAAGATCTAGAGATAGAGATATTAAAGAAGGTGATAGGAACACATCTTATTTTCATTCTGTTGCTAACCAGAGGAGAAGGAAAATGCTAGTTCACTCTCTTGATGGGCCCGATGGACCTATCACAGATGAGGCAGACATGCTTGATCTAGCTACTTCTTTTTACAAAAACTTTTTTTAAAAAAGAAGAACCCTTTGGATGTAGGTTAGCTGATAATTTCTTCTCCACTGATGAGTGTATTTCTGACACTCAGAACATAGAATTAGAAGCTCCTTTTACCGAGGAGGAGGTCAAAAAGACTATTTTTGACTCCTACTCAGATGGTGCCCCTGGCCCTGATGGGCTTCCTTTAATTTTTTTATCAACATTTCTGGGACATGTTGAAACGTAATCTCATGGCTATGTTAAAAGATTTCCATGAAGGAAAACTTGATATTTTTAGATTGAATATTGGTATTTTAACCTTGATCCTAAAGGAACCTGATGCAAGTAGCATGAAGAAATTCAAACCTATTAGCCTTTTGAATTGTTGCTTTACGATCTTTACTGAAGTCCTGACTAACAGGCTTGCTCTCATAATGGGCATCATCACTTCCATAAATCAGTTTGCCTTCATGAAAGGCAGATTCATCTTGGAGAGTGTGGTGACTGCCCATGAAGTTCTACATTCCATAGTTCATGAGAAAAAAGAGGGGCTTGTTCTTAAATTAGATTAGGAAAAAGCCTTTGATAAAGTTGATATTGTTTTTGTTTTGGACATCCTCTAGAAAAGAGGCTTTTGTCCCAAAGTTATATAGCCTGGATCAAAGCCATTACCACAAATGGCTCTATTGGAGTCAAACTCAATAATGTTATTGGGATTTTTTTGTAACTGGTAAAGGGCTGATACGTCTCCGACGTATCGATAATTTCTTATGATCCATGCCATATTATTGATGATACCTACATGTTTTATGCACACTTTATGTCATATTCGTGCATTTTCTGGAACTAACCTATTAACAAGATGCCGAAGTACCAGTTGTTGTTTTCTGCTGTTTTTGGTTTCGAAATCCTAGTAACGAAATATTCTCGGAATTGGACGAAATCAAGACCCGGGGTCCTATTTTGCCACGAACCTTCCGGAAGACCGAAAGGGATACGAAGTGGGGCGACGAGGCGCCGCCACCATAGGGCCGCGCGGCCAAGGGGGCCCGCGCCGCCCTATGGTGTGGGCCCCTCATCGGCCCTCCGACTCGCCCTTCCGCCTACTTAAAGCCTCCGTCGCGAAACCCCGATGCGAAAAACCACGATACGGAAAACCTTCCGGAGACGCCGCCGCCGCCAATCCCATCTCGGGGGATTCGGAGATCTCCTCCGGCACCCTGCCGGAGAGGGGATTCATCTCCCGGAGGACTCTACACCGCCATGGTCGCCTCCGGAGTGATGAGTGAGTAGTTCACCCCTGGACTATGGGTCCATAGCGGTAGCTAGATGGTTGTCTTCTCCTCATTGTGCTTCATTGTTGGATCTTGTGAGCTGCCTAACATGATCAAGATCATCTATCCGTAATACTCTATGTTGTGTTTGTCGGGATCCGATGGATAGAGAATACCATGTTATGTTAATTATCAAGTTATTGCATATGTGTTGTTTATGATCTTGCATGCTCTCCGTTATTAGTAGAGGCTCTGGCCAAGTTTTTGCTCTTAACTCCAAGAGGGAGTATTTATGCTCGATAGTGGGTTCATGCCCATTGACACCGGGACGAGTGACGAAAGTTCTAAGGTTGTGTTGTGCTTGTTGCCACTAGGGATAAAACATTGGCGCTATGTCCGAGGATGTAGTTGTTGATTACATTACGCACCATACTTAATGCAATTGTCCGTTGCTTTGCAACTTAATACCGGAGGGGTTCGGACGATAACTCTGAAGGTGGACTTTTTAGGCATAGATGCGGTTGGATGGCGGTCTATGTACTTTGTCGTAATGCCCAATTAAATCTCACTATACTTATCATGACATGTATGTGCATTGTTATGCTCTCTCTATTTGTCAATTGCCCGATCGTAATTTGTTCACCCAACATGCTTTTATCTTATGGGAGAGACACCTCTAGTGAGCTGTGGACCCCGGTCCATTCTTTAATACTTGAAATACAAATCTGTCTGCAATACTTGTTTCTACTGTTTTCTCTGCAAACAATCATCTTCCACACAATACGGTTAATCCTTTGTTACAGCAAGCCGGTGAGATTGACAACCTCCCTGTTTCGTTGGGGCAAAGTACTTTGGTTGTGTTGTGCAGGTTCCACGTTGGCGCCGGAATCTCTGGTGTTGCGCCGCACTACATCCCGCCGCCATCAACCTTCAACGTGCTTCTTGGCTCCTCCTGGTTCGATAAACCTTGGTTTCTTTCAGAGGGAAAACTTGCTGCTGTGCGCATCATACCTTCCTCTTGGGGTTCCCAACGAACGTGTGAGTTACACGCCATCAAGCTCTTTTTCTGGCGCCGTTTTTTTTTGAAGCACATACAGTAGGGAAGACCCCTACTGTGCCATTTTTTCATTTATATGAGCCAAGAAGGCAATATGTACATAGTACTAAAAAAGTTACAGGGGATTCATAAGGTATCTATCCATTGTTGCATACCCTCCCTAAGGCTAGGTTTTGCTCTATGCATGATAAGAACAAAAGATTCCTTGAACATGGAAAAGCATCTGTCCTGACTAATGTTTTCATTGTCAAAGATGATTTTATTCCTATGGTTCCATAGACTCCAAGCATCCAACAATCAACACTTCTCTCGAAGCAAATACTATTTTGCCTCTGTTTTCCTTCAATGAGCATCTCAATCAGGGGCATCTCTGTGTTCCATTCCATCTTTAGTTTCCACCAAAAATTTTGGCTGAAATCACATTCAAAGAAGAGGTGCATCAGATACTCACGATCTTCGTTCTGGCACAAGACGCACTCACTGCTTTCGACAAAAAGTTCTTTCTTAGCATCGGATCTTTAGTGTTCAGCTCTGTCTAGTAAAAGTAGCCAAAAAAGAATTTATGTTTGGACATGCAGCAAGATTTCCAGATCCACTTGAATGGTGCAGGGGCAACAGGCGGTTCCAAGATAGCTTCATAAATCTTCTTGGTGGAGTAATGTGCGCCCCATTCAAAACCCCATGTGTCCAGGTTGGTAGAGTCAGCCATGCTATCAAGTGTACTACTCAATTCCTCACATTGTTGCATAGCAATCATAGAAAGAGGCAGATGGAATAGGCCATCTTTTTCTGGCGCCGTTGCCGGGGAGATCAAGACACGCTGCAAGGGGAGTCTCCACTTCTCAATCTCTTTACTTTGTTTTTGTCTTGCTTTATTTTATTTACTACTTTGTTTGCTGCATTATATCAAAACACAAAAAAATTAGTTGCTAGTTTTACTTTATTTCTTGTCTTGTTTGCTATATCGAAAACACAAAAAAATTAGTTTACTTGCATTTACTTTATCTAGTTTGCTTTATTTACTACTGCTAAAATGAGTAATCCTGAAGTTGAAGTTCGTTCATTTAAGCAACAAGGAGGAGAATGTTTAAAAGATGCTTGGTATAGAATTAGTGATGCCCATAATAGGTGCACTAAGAAACAATCCACCACTATCTTACTCAGGAATTTTTATGTTGGTATCTCTAGTTGGAATAGATATGTTCTTGATTGTCTCGCGGGAGGTAACTTCCTAGGTGCTCCCGCTTTAGAAGCTAGTTGCATTATTGAGAGTTTATTTGGAACACCGCCTGTTAATGAAATTAAAATTGAAACCTCCCTTGAGGATGTTATGAAAAAATTGGAAACCATAGAGAAATTTTTTAGTGTTGAAACTAAGTTGGAGATGTTACTTGTTAAAGCCGATAAACTTGATAAATCCTTAGGAGGAATTGATGAAAGAATTAGTGTCCTAGGAACTTGTGTTGACCATGATAATCAAATTAATAGGATTGGCAAACTTGAAAAAGCTATGGGAACCTTGGGTTCAACCTTTTCATCTTTACGAGTTTAGAGAGAAAGCTTATGTGGGAAAGGAGCAAAAGTTTATGTATGTCTCTAAAGTGCCTAAACCAAAGAAATATTATTATAGGCCTAAAATTGACAAAGCCCCTAGTACCACTGCAAATGGGGGAGCTTATGATATCAATGCTCCACCCTTTGATAACACTTGAATTACACTTTCTGCGCCTAGCTGAAAGGCGTTAAAGAAAAGCGCTTATGGGAGACAACCCATGTTTTTACTACAGTATTTTTTTTTATATTTGAGTCTTGGAAGTTTTTTACTACTGTAGCAACCTCTCCTTATCTTAGTTTTGAGTTTTGTTGTGCCAAGTAAAGTCTTTGATAGTAAAGTAAGTACTAGATTTGGATTACTGCGCAGTTCCAGATTTCTTTGCTGTCACGAATCTGGGTCTACCTCCCTGTAGGTAGCTCATAAAATTAAGCCAATTTACGTGCATGATCCTCAGATATGTACGCAACTTTCATTCAATTTGAGAATTTTCATTTGAGCAATTCTGGTGGCCTAATAAAATCCATCTTTACGGACTGTTCTGTTTTGACAGATTCTGCCTTTTATTTCGCATTGCCTCTTTTGCTATGTTGGATGAATTTCTTTGATCCATTAATGTCCAGTAGCTTTATGCAATGTCCAGAAGTGTTAAGAATGATTGTGTCACCTCTGAACATGTTAATTTTTATTGTGCACTAACCCTCTAATGAGTTGTTTCGAGTTTGGTGTGGAGGAAGTTTTCAAGGATCAAGATAGGAGTATGATGCAATATGATCAAGGAGAGTGAAAGCTCTAAGCTTGGGGATGCCCCGGTGGTTCACCCCTGCATATTCTAAGAAGACTCAAGCGTCTAAGCTTGGGGATGCCCAAGGCATCCCCTTCTTCATCAACAACATTATCAGGTTCATCCCCTGAAACTATATTTTTATTCCGTCACATCTTATGCACTTTGCTTGGAGCGTCGGTTTGTTTTTGTTTTTTGTTTTGTTTGAATAAACTGGATCCTAGCATTCACTTTATGGGAGAGAGACACGCTCCGCTGTAGCATATGGACAAGTATGTCCTTAGGCTCTACTCATAGTATTCATGGCGAAGTTTCTTCTTCGTTAAATTGTTATATGGTTGGAATTGGAAAATACTACATGTAGTAACTCTAAAATGTCTTGGATAATTTGATACTTGGCAATTGTTGTGCTCATGTTTAAGCTCTTGCATCATATACTTTGCACCCATTAATGAAGAAACACTTAGAGCTTGCTAATTTGGTTTGCATATTTGGTTTCTCTAGAGTCTAGATAATATCTAGTATTGAGTTTTGAACAACAAGGAAGACGGTGTAGAGTCTTATAATGTTTACAATATGTCTTTTATGTGAGTTTTGCTGCACCATTCATCCTTGTGTTTGTTTCAAATAACCTTGCTAGCCTAAACCTTGTATCGAGAGGGAATGCTTCTCATGCATCCAAAATACTTGAGCCAACCACTATGCCATTTGTGTCCACCATACCTACCTACTACATGGTATTTATCCGCCATTCCAAAGTAAATTGCTTGAGTGCTACCTTTAAAATTCCATCATTCACCTTTGCAATATATAGCTCATGGGACAAATAGCTTAAAAACTATTGTGGTATTGAATATGTACTTATGCACTTTATCTCTTATTAAGTTGCTTGTTGTGCGATAACCATGTTTCGGGGACGCCATCAACTATTCTTTGTTGAATATCATGTGAGTTGCTATGCATGTCCGTCTTGTCCGAAGTAAGAGAGATCTACCACCTTAATGGTTGGAGCATGCATATTGTTAGAGAAGAACATTGGGCCGCTAACTAAAGCCATGATTCATGGTGGAAGTTTCAGTTTTGGACATATATCCTCAATCTCATATGAGAATAATAATTGTTGCCACATGCTTATGCATTAAAGAGGAGTCCATTATCTGTTGTCCATGTTGTCCCGGTATGGATGTCTAAGTTGAGAATAATCAAAAGCGAGAAATCCAAAATGCGAGCTTTCTCCTTAGACCTTTGTACATGCGACATGGAGGTACCCCATTGTGACACTTGGTTAAAACATGTGCATTGCAAAGATCCGGTAGTCCAAGCTAATTAGGACAAGGTGCGGGCACTATTAGTATACTATGAGGCTTGCAACTTGTAAGATATAACTTACATAACTCATATGCTTTATTACTACCGTTGACAAAATTGTTTCATGTTTTCAAAATAAAAGCTCTAGCACAAATATAGCAATCGATGCTTTCCTCTTTGAAGGACCATTCTTTTTACTTTTATGTTGAGTCGGTTCACCTATCTCTCTCCACCTCAAGAAGCAAACACTTGTGTGAACTGTGCATTGATTCTTACATACTTGCATATTGTACTTGTTATATTACTCTATGTTGACAATTATCCATGAGATATACATGTTACAAGTTGAAAGCAACCGCTGAAACTTAATCTTCCTTTGTGTTGCTTCAATACCTTTACTTTGATTTATTGCTTTATGAGTTAACTCTTATGCAAGACTTATTGATGCTTGTCTTGAAGTACTATTCATGAAAAGTCTTTGCTTTATGATTCACTTGTTTACTCATGTCATTACCATTGTTTTGATCGCTGCATTCATTACATATGTTTACAAATAGTATGATCAAGGTTATGATGGCATGTCACTTCAGAAATTATCTTTGTTATTGTTTTACCCGCTCGGGACGAGCGAGAACTAAGCTTGGGGATGCTTGATACGTCTCCGACGTATCGATAATTTCTTATGATCCATGCCATATTATTGATGATACCTACATGTTTTATGCACACTTTATGTCATATTCGTGCATTTTCCGGAACTAACCTATTAACAAGATGCCGAAGTGCCGATTCTTGTTTTCTAGCTGTTTTTGGTTTCGAAATCCTAGTAACGAAATATTCTCGGAATTGGACGAAATCAAGACCCGGGGTCCTATTTTGCCACGAACCTTCCGAGAAGACCGAAAGGGATACGAAGTGGGGCGACGAGGCGCCGCCACCATAGGGCCGCGCGGCCAAGGGGGCCCGCGCCGCCCTATGGTGTGGGCCCCTCGTCGGCCCTCCGACTCGCCCTTCCGCCTACTTAAAGCCTTCGTCGCGAAACCCCCGATGCGAAAAACCACGATACGGAAAACCTTCCGGAGACGCCGCCGCCGCCAATCCCATCTCGGGGATTCCGGAGATCTCCTCCGGCACCCTGCCGGAGAGGGGATTCATCTCCCGGAGGACTCTACACCGCCATGGTCGCCTCCGGAGTGATGAGTGAGTAGTTCACCCCTGGACTATGGGTCCATAGCGGTAGCTAGATGGTTGTCTTCTCCTCATTGTGCTTCATTGTTGGATCTTGTGAGCTGCCTAACATGATCAAGATCATCTATCCGTAATACTCTATGTTGTGTTTGTCGGGATCCGATGGATAGAGAATACCATGTTATGTTAATTATCAAGTTATTGCATATGTGTTGTTTATGATCTTGCATGCTCTCCGTTATTAGTAGAGGCTCTGGCCAAGTTTTTGCTCTTAACTCCAAGAGGGAGTATTTATGCTCGATAGTGGGTTCATGCTCGCATTGACACCAGGACAGTGACGAGAAAGTTCTAAGGTTGTGTTGTGCTGTTGCCACTAGGGATAAAACATTGGCGCTATGTCCGAGGATGTAGTTGTTGATTACATTACGCACCATACTTAATGCAATTGTCTGTTGCTTTGCAACTTAATACCGGAGGGGTTCGGACGATAACCTCGAAGGTGGACTTTTTAGGCATAGATGCGGTTGGATGGCGGTCTATGTACTTTGTCGTAATGCCCAATTAAATCTCACTATACTTATCATGACATGTATGTGCATTGTTATGCTCTCTCTATTTGTCAATTGCCCGATCGTAATTTGTTCACCCAACATGCTTTTATCTTATGGGAGAGACACCTCTAGTGAACTGTGGACCCCGGTCCATTCTTTAATACTTGAAATACAAATCTGCTGCAATACTTGTTTCTACTGTTTTCTCTGCAAACAATCATCTTCCACACAATACGGTTAATCCTTTGTTACAGCAAGCCGGTGAGATTGACAACCTCACTTGTTTCGTTGGGGCAAAGTACTTTGGTTGTGTTATGCGGGTTCCACGTTGGCGCCGGAATCTCCGGTGTTGCGCCGCACTACATCCCGCCGCCATCAACCTTCAACGTGCTTCTTGGCTCCTCCTGGTTCGATAAACCTTGGTTTCTTTCTGAGGAAAAACTTGCTGCTGTGCGCATCATACCTTCCTCTTGGGGTTCCCAACGAACGTGTGAGTTACACGCCATCAAGGGCTTAGACAGGGAGACCCTCTCTCCCCACTTCTATTCAATTTAGTAATAGATGTTTTAACTGGAATGCTAATTAAAGCTTCCAATGCAAAACTCATTCGAGGTCTCTGTTCCAATCTCTGCAGATACCATCCTCTTCTCTGAGAAAGACCCTGTCTCTTAGCATAAAACCTTAAGATGGTGTTATCTTGTTTTGAACAAGTTTCAGGGATGATAATAAACTATGACAAGAGTGAACTTATACCTCTATGTATTGATGAAGAAGAGGTAAACACATACATTAACATCATTGGGTGTGCTTTAGGCAAATTCCCCATCAAATAGTTAGGTATTCCTTTGCATTATAATAAGCTCAGAAGGGAAGACATCCAACCTCTCATAGATAAAATTCTGAAGAGAATTTCTGGATGGAGGGGTAAATTATTTTCTTATCCTGCTAGATTAACTCTCATGAAGGCTTGTCTTGCTAGCATCCCTGTCTACCTGTTTTCTTTTTTCAAATTCCCCAAGTGGGCTCTGGACCTCATTAACACTCAGATGGCCAACTCTTGTGGAATGACTTTGAGGGGCACAGGAAGCTCCATCTAGCAAATTGGAAGTTAGTTTGTAAAAAAAAGGCTTTTGGTGGTCTAGGTATCCCAGACCTAGCCAATGTCAACATGTGCCTCCTGGGTTCCTAGATAAAAAGATATTCCATGGATGATGGGAAGCTCTGGAAAACTATAGTAGATGTTAAGTATAGTACACACAACCCCAACATCTTCTGCAGCTCTACATTAGGGGTCCCCCAATTCTGGAAGGGTGTGATGTGGGCTGCAGAAATTGTCAAATTTGGATATAGGTGGAAAGTTGGAGATGGGACCAAAATTAGGTTTTAGGAAGATACTTGGTTTGGCACCTCCCCTAAGCTGTCCAGTTCTTTGAAGTCTTTGTAGTCTATAATGAACAAAACAAAACCATTGCCCAGATCTGGGATGGTTCTACTCTAATGCTCTCCTTTAGGAGAAACTTCCCTCCTGCCCTTATGCAACAATGGCAAGAATTAGAGGAGATTGTTTCCAGTATCACCTATACAAATGATTGTGACTCTTTAATATGGCAATATGAATCATCTGGTGTATATTCAACTAGCTCTCTATATGCAATTATTAATTTTTGAGGTGTTATCCCCATTCATGTACCTGTTGTTTGGGACCTTATTATACCTCCTAGAGTTCATATTTTCCTATGGCTCCTATCTCACAACAAACTCATGACTAGAGATAACCTGCTAAAAAGGAAAATGAATAAGCTTGTGTGTTGCATCTTCTGCTCAGAGGATGAAATCATTGCTCATCTTTTTTTCAAGTGCATTGTGGCTAAGCAAGTTTGGCAATTCATTTCTAGTTTCTTTAACATTCAGATTGGACATGACTATCTGTCCATTGCTAGATTCTGGGTTGCAAACAAAAAGCACCCAGTTCTAAACTCTGTTTGTGCTGCCACTCTTTGGTGCATTTGGAAATTCCGTAATGAGATGATCTTTAATGGACAACCTTGGCTTAATTTGCATCAGATCCTTCGGATGATCCTGCTTTCGAGCAGAAGATGGGGGATTATTTTCAAGGACCCAATGCTTCCCCTCGTCGACCGCTTCTGCGGGCATGCATTGAAGAAACTGTCGACGAACTTCAGGATCGTAGGTGGCTGAATGAAGCCCGTCCTCGCCAGGATTCCTGCCCATCTCCTCCAAATGCGAAGAAGAAGGCGCTGCTTGGGACATGGAATACTCCTACATCGACTCTGGAGGCATCATCCTGCATCTTCCCTGCAATCGATGAAGCCTGAAGCTCTTCCCCTGCCTGGAGACGTTTTGGCATCGCTGGTCTGAGGGTTTTGGAGAACCTGAAAAACTCTGAAGAAAACGCTATCTAGTTTCTTTCTGCTGCTACAGCCTTTGCTCTGTTTCTTGTTGTTCATGTTAAAGTAGCTAAGACCTCTTAGGCTTTTGCTTTTGTTTTGATGTTGAACCTCCGGCCAGATGTTTGGTTCCGTTGATGCTATCAATGGAATTGGGAAGGGATTCTTCCTGGCGATCTAAAAAGAAGTAGAAATGGGAAAGATGTGGCTCCTTTTCTAGGCTTTCTAGTCTCATATTTACCAACAAAACCACGGGATAGCTAGGTGTGGCGGCGGGCAACTGCAGCCGAGGAGAGTGGCGGTTCTGTATCCGTCCGCGGGCAATGCAGTGCATGAGTCGCGATTGCCATTATTCCCAAACCGTCATGAAAGCCTTTGCACTCCCCGTCTGCTACCTGCTTCGGCTATGAGCGCTGAAACACACACTGACACAGACGATGGCGCCGGTGCTGCTTCCGCTGCGCTCGCTTCTCGCGGTTGCTGCCACGCAGATTGATAGGCCCCGAAGGACCACCCCGCATCCTGTGGGCCGCTTGGAGGCAGGCCGCAGCGCGTGTCCTCCCGCCCCGCAGACAAGAGTGGGCCTGGGTGGGCTGCACACCCCCTGACGACGCTGCCTAATTATATTCTCCCTAGTCCCTAGTGTGATTATGGGTGTAGTAATTTCTTGTTGCTATATGTACTGAACGAGTATGGCAAACGAATGATCATCTCGAAGCTAGGTAGTCACCTCCGGCCATGGTGATCCCAAGGTGGTTACCTCTCGCGGATCCTGATGTATGTGCTTTTTTATCTTTTAGCTCGTCCAAGTTTTTGTTCCATATGCAGATCTGGTTAACGTAGCTAGTCTTATGCATGTGGTCATGATGTGCCTAATATCGACAATAACGTTCAATTTGGGCAACCCCATATTTTACTGCTTGGTCCCATGGTGACGTTACATTGCTCGCTGGGCAGTTAGCAAGTACATGTCACAGTGACAAGTTCGAGCACGTATATGCATACCATACACGTACTAGTAGGTGTGTATACACAAAGGGAGGCATGCCACGCTTGTGTTCTATGCATGTCTCGTAGCTTTGTTCGTACATCGTACTACGTACGAACACAAGAGGCAGGCGGCAGTATACCTATGTTCATGCATATGCATATATGGTCCCTGGTTAGCCTGTCGATGGCACCATGCAAATAAACGGTCGAAAGCTGGATCGAGGTAGAACCTAGTAACATGTGACAACAAAAGCGTGTCACATGGATGGTGTTTGTTCTTCTCGGGCATGCAGGCCCATAGCCAAGACGATCGATGTGCGGGTACATATACGTATGTGGTTTATTATTTCCTGCATAGCATAGTAGATACAGGTGTGGCGGTGCGGCGGAGCATGTAGCTATAGCTTTCGACGTAAAGCGACGTAACGTACGCATATACACATGCTTCCGTATGTACTATAGGTATAGGGACGTAGATACGTCTCGGTCTAGGTACGAATGTGAGCATGTTTTTTGTGCAGGAGTAGGCGATCGAGTAGGTATACTGGTGCATATATAAGTCGATCGGTCCCCTAGCGGGCTCATAATTTCTTCTTGTTGCTCGCGTCTATCCACAAGCGGCGCGGCAGCTAGCTAGCATGCGTCATGCGCTCCAGCACGGTATGTGCGCTGTTGGGCATGGGCGGCGCCATGGCCACCGGCACGGGCGCGGTCTGGAAAATGATGAACATATCTTTGCTGCTGACGATGGCGCGCGTGGCCGCCGTTTCAGCTCGATCGGTGCGTGCATCAGGCGTACGTGCACCGCAGGGAGGAGCAGCCTACCCTGCCAAAGTGCTAATCATGACCCAGCACTAGTGGAAAACAGGCCTAATGTCGCGGGTCGTACGACCCTTTTGTCGCGGGCGGACAGCCGCGACAAGGGAGGCGCGACAAAAGGTCCCCTTTTGTCGCGGGTCTCTTATAACCCGCGACATAAGGTCCACCATGTGGCAGCCGCGGGTCGCGCGAGGGACGAGCCTTTTGTCGCGGGCGGTATTACCACCCGCGACAAAAGGCCTCCACGTGGCAGCGCACAACGCTGCTGCTTTAGGGTTTGAGAGGTGCAGCACCCCCCCGCCACCCCTCGCCATTCGAAAATAAAAGTTGGATATATTTGTACGCTACTAGAAGTGGTACACGTTCATTCATTATATATATATAGATCGATCAAACAAATATTGGAAGCAAAAGTCGATTCTCCTTACATGTAGATTCCCCTTACATATATATATACATTTAGCTCACGATCGACAAGCGATACTAACGACCGCCTATTTGGAGGTAGAGCATCTATTTGGACTAAACAAGCCTTTGTTGTTTAGTACTTCTCTAACCAAAAGTCCCGCCAGTTCCTCCGCAATTCCTAGTAGGTGTTCCTTTGGTTGGAGTCTGTCCCGCATGTAGTCGACCTATATACGAAAATGAGATGAGTATGACTATATCAATCTTGATAACGAAATATTGACGATAATAAATAAAGTTTGTGAGTTTTATTGCTTACGTTGAATTTATTTTTGTTACGCTTCTCGATGGTTAACATGTGAATGGACTCGCAAACGTAGTATCCACATAGATTCGTCCCTTGTGGCTGCCGAGGGCACGGTACGGGGTAAATGTTAGCTTCTGCGCCGAGTACCGTCCTTACGATGTCTCTTGAAAGCGGTCCAAGCCCCGCCGAGGCAAAATAATGATTGAATGAGTGGATAATTAATTGATATCTCACGAAAGATATAGCGCGGCGATGAAGGAAATTACACTTGGAGCAACTTCGCAAGTCGTGGAACCCGTCCACGCCTCTACTCGGTGGGTCTCTTACTTCAACTATTCCCTTATCGGGTTGAATGTCTAGTAGAATCCGAGTGGAAGCTGCACATGTTATGTATATACGTCGGGAATTACACTTAACATCGAGTAAGAAAAATTGAATGTGCATAAAAGATTATTAAGACTCTCACTCGTAGTTGTAAGGAAACAATATTGAATCACAGAAATATTGCTCCCCAAAAACCTTAGTAGGTTTCCCCCGTTTACGAGGCATTATACTTTACCGTTTGAACATGTATTTTATCCGGGTCAATAAACCCAATATTGATAATATTATTACTTTTGCATTCAACGATCTTCGGTCCGCATAATAGAGAACACATAAGATATAAGAGAGTGGATTCGGTGAGCGAGATGGGTAGGTGCGCATGCTTTTATCACCGTTGGATATTGTCTAGCACCGTTGGATTACGTGTATCCACTCACGGCGACTTCACGGCCGATAAACGGTTCTAAGCTTTTTCTCGCATGTTTGTGAGTACGTGTCCGGCGTGAATAAGTAGTTACCATTGCGGCTCTTTGGCGTATGCAAGTCCAAAACCCAGCCACGGACACCAGCTGCGCTAGAGCAGACTAAACTACTTGGCTGAACTAGCCTTCCATGTATACGCCCACGTCACTTGTCATCGTCTTCCTCCCACCCTGCTACGGCACTCTATAGCAGTTCCTCCTCGGTGATCGCAACATCCATGTGAGCTAAGCATCAGAAAAATTGGTAAACAAATCGTAATTATAAATCAATGTCTGAATACATGAGATTGCATCAGCAATCATTAGTTAGCATAGAACGCAGCTGACAAGGGATTAACTTATCAATGCCTATGGATTGTAGGCTAGGGTTTAGTTAGAAGTAGAGGGCAAGTAGATCTCGAAGGTTTCAGCCGAAAAGTACTCGACGAATATGAAAACTAGGGTTTGCAGACAATGATTCGATGATTTTCTCGTCCCTCGACTCCCCCTTTATATAAGAGGTGGAGCCGAGAGTTTCGTTTTGTACAAGTTACAGAGTCCGGGACGGTTTCTAACTCATCCCGCCAGATTACAAATAACACTTCCTATTACAACTCTATCTTTTCCTTAAATACATCTTGGGCTTCCGAATCTTCTTATTCTTCGGGTAGTGGGCCTTCAATAAACCCCGGGTACTATATTCGGCGGGCCCATTTGGGATGCCTATGTCAGTAGCCCCGAGATTTTGCTTGAATCATAGAGTCGGGGAAAATCTCCATTGTTTATTTTTACTCGAAAGCTCTAACTTTTATACTTCTTCTCATAAAATTCTATATTGTACGGGGATATTGGTAGTTGGGGCTAGTTCATCGACGGATCGGGTACTAGTTAAGCTGCTCTAGTGGCAATCCGCAAAAACCTACTTCAAAATCACGTCCCTGGACATGATCTCGGGATACTGGTGTAAACTTCGACAGGTGCCGCTTAAGGTCTTACCATTCCGTCGAGTCCCGGTCAAATTTATCGAGTACCTAACGCGTCCGTTAGGATTTTTCTTCGTATCTGTTGATACGGATAAAAGTAGCGGAGCGCGATCTTTGGCGATGCCACGCCCGGCAGAATGGATGCGGGGTCTTACCTTCGCAAATTTGCGGCATTCGGAAATTGATCGCAACTTTGGCGTTACGAGAATATATTGTCGAGTGCTTTTCCGGCTGTTGGAATGGCACATTTTATCAAGTCAAATATGACTTATATTGCTCTCCCGATGGGAGTATATGTAGAGTTAATTATAACTCGAAATATACTCTCTTGCTCGTTCTATTTTTCCTTTGTTAATTTCATCGGGCACGCGAACGGCGTTCCCGATGGGAGTAGCCCCCGAGGCTACAGCCAAGAACTTGTGCTTGGTTGTAGGCTCAACATTTTAGTCCACCTTGTCACTATATTGTCATTACTTCTCAATATGAACTCTTTTCTCTTCTTCTTCTTCTCTCTCTTTTTTTATCTCTCGGGTGCGCGAACAGCGCTCCCGATGGGAGTAGCCCCCGAGGCTACAGCCAAGAACTTGTGCTTGACTGTAGACTCAACATTTTCTATATTGTCATACTCGAAATTTTACTTTTTGTCAAAGTAGCCCCCGAGCATTTGGGCAAAAACTTGTTTCTGTCCAAAGGCTCTCGAAATATTCAAATAACTTATCCTGTCGCCATTCTTCTTTTATTTTTCTTGTCGACATATTTTCCCTTGTCAAATTTTCTTCAACTCTATCAATGGTCGAGATTTTTCTGCTTTTGTGGGTCCATCGTTCCCACCACGTTGACACGTCGTGCAAGTGGGGGACACACGTCCTCCGCTTTTTCTGGCGCACGTACGGTAACGCCTATCCCAGTAAAAATACTTTTTTTCCCTTGTATCTAGAAGATCTATTCTCACCACACGATTTCCTCATCCAACGGCACACCGCTTCACCCAATTCTTATATAAACCTGTCTTCAACCTCCGTTCATCCCCTCGCTTGCGCCGCTCACCTGTTCCTCTTCGCAAAGCTTCTCCTGCGCCCAACTCTCTCTGATTTTCCGCACTCGCATACATTGCTCTGCCCATTGCTGTTGATGCCACCACGCACGCGCCTCACTCGCCACAGCACTCCGGAATCCAAGATGGCCGCCGAGGATCTTGAGTGGGAGAGATCGAAAATCTCCAACCAGGATACCAACATGCTTGAAGAGGCTCGGCCTTATGAAGAAGGAGGACGCCATCCGCTTTCCTAGCGAAGAAAGCTACCCCAATCCTCCAATGGAGTACCGGGTTAGTTTTGTTGACCATCTAATCCGCGGTCTTTCGCCTCCAATCCATGATTTCCTCCGCGGCCTTCTTTTCGTTTATGGGATTCAGCTGCACCAGCTAACCCCCAATTCCATCCTTCATATTTCTATTTTTATCACCCTTTGCGAATGCTTCCTTGGAGTCGCTCCCAATTGGGCTCTTTGGAAACGCATTTTCTGCGCTTCGCCGCAATGGCTCCCACAACGTCACTTATAACATCGGTGGCGTTGTTATCCGTGTTCGTACTCGATGTCGACTATTTCGATGTCAAGTTTCCCGATTACGTCCAAGGATGGCGCAAAAAGTGGCTCTACATTCACGAAGAAAGCGCCAACTCCGTTGAGCACAACATAATTCCTTTCGACGGAAATGCCAAAATTCAGCGTCGCCGTTCTTGGGATGCCGAAGCTTCTGAGGAAGAGAAAAAGGCGACGGAGGCACTCATGTCTCGTATTCGTCAGCTTCAGAACACTCGAGGCAAAGAGCTGTCTGGTGTTCAAATCACTGCCTACTTCCTTAGGATTAGAGTGCAGCCTCTACAGGCTCGCAAAAATCCCCTTTGGACGTACTCTGGTACAAATGACGCCAACAGAATCTCCGGTGACCTTTCCACCAAGGATTTGGAGAAGTTGGTTCGAAGACTTTCTCGCCTAGGCAAGGATCCAGTTCCTTCCTCTTGTCGCGTGGAACCATACAACTCCACCAATCCACTCCCCAAGGTACTTTGTCTTCCCGAGTTTTTTATCTTGTTCCGCACTTTCTCTTCATTGTATTGTCATCTCTTCATTTTTCCTTTTGTCATTTTTTTTTACAGAATCATCCTACTATGACTTCCCTTCCTCCTCTTCCTGAGGGTGGAGAAGTCGAAGAAATGGCCATCGTTGCCGAAGATACTCAAGGCTCTTCTGTTCTCGAAAGTGAAGTCGCGGGTTCTCACAAATCTGCGGCTTCCCATGAGAAAGAAGTTGAGTCTGAGGCCAGTGAATCGACTGAATCCCTTCCTCCTGCTTGTTTCTCCAAAGAACAAAAGGAAAAGGACTGATGCCGAGGATTCTGGTATTTCTAAGGCTGAAGAAGTTGTTCCTTCTCATCCGAAGGCAGCTTATGATCCTTATGTTGAATCCCTCATCAGCTCGTAAGTCGACTTTATCTCTCCCCCCTTTTTTTTGTACTCGAAATTTTATCTTGTCTTGCTTTTTATACTGTCGACTTTTTGTTCACTAGTGATGAGGAAGAAGAAGTACCAGTCACTGACGTGGCTCCTCGGACAAGCACGTCACGTACTGTACTTGTTTCAGACACGCTAGTTGAAGGAGATGAAACGTTGCCTCCTCAACAAAACTTCGTCACCACTACTCCACCATCAAGCCCCCTTGTCCCTTCACCAAAAAGGGCAAGGGTTGAAATGATCGTTGAGCCTCCTCCTCAATTGGGCAGCTCTTCGTCGCAGCTCTTGGATGATGTAAGCTTGTCGACGTCTATATTTTCTTTATTTTTATCTTTTCGCATCTTCACTCTCTTTTTCATGCCGATGTTTCAACTCTGCTCTTTTGATGTTGAACAGCCAATGATCAAAGAGCTTCTTCGCATCGGGTCCCAATTTATTGGGTACCGTGAATATGCCGCCAGAACCGAAGGTAACGACTTTTGAACTTGCTATTTTTCCTTGACTTTTTATTCCTGTTGCTTGTCGCTATTTTTTGATCTTTCTTCTTTCTTTTTTCCATATCTCGTCAGAGAAACTTGCAGAGGCCAACGAACGTGCCAACGCACTTTCCCAAAAACTTGAGCAAAGTGAGGCGGCTCGCGAGAAAGCCGAACTTGCTGCTAGCGAAGCCAAAACCGAGGCTGATGAAGCCAAGGCGAGGGCTGCTGGTGTCGAGGAACTGCAAAAAAGGCTTAAAGATGCTGAATCTGCTTTAGACGAGCAAAAAGCTGCACAAGCTGCTCGTGAAGAAGGAATTCTCAAGCGTCTGAAAACCCAAAGCCGCCGCACTTTCAGTAATTTTGCTGATCCTTTCTATTTTTATCAGAATCGTTGCTTCTTGTCTTTTTACTTATGTTTTGTTTTCTTGACAGCCCAAACGAACCAGGGTTTTGATCTGACGAATCCTGACAATGACCCTGTCCTTGACGCACTTTCCTATCTGGAACTTCATGGGTCCGAGATTCGTGAAGGTGTGTCGAATGCGAGCGCAGTACTGTCGGCATTATTCCCATACTTCTTCCCGAAGAAAGAGGAGCCTGCGACTTTCCTTAGCCTCGCCAAGATGTTCAATACATCGGAGGACCTTGGACTGAAGGTGCGCCAAGAAAATATGAAGGTTGCTGTTGAGAACACTGTCGCGTTGGTTGCCGACAGTGGACAGGCTATTGACTGGATGAAAGTTGGCGACACCGATCAGATAGAGCAGTCGAGATGGAGGTCGCTGATCAAGGCGGCCAAGCCCAACACGAAGAAGATCTTGGCGTATCTCGGGATCAAGCCATCTTCGACTCCTAGCTCCTCGAGGCCGGAGGTCTAGTTGCATGCCTCCTTGTTTCTTTTTCTGTTTCTTTTGCTCTTGTCGCCATTTTAGCTTTGGCGACACTTACCCCCTTAGTCCCCCTGGAGAACTTTCTTTTGTAATACCCATGTAAATTTTCTAGCAAGTAATGAAATTTCCCTTCGTGCTTTTCATTGATCCTGGGCCTTTCTTTTCCAGTTAATATTTGATAACTACTCGACTCCTCCTTGTTCTGCCGCTGCTTCACCTGCATCTTCCTTCTCGAAGAAAATACTAGTCGACCATAATCTCCTCGAGAGTTCATCAAGCGGACATTTGTCGGAAGATTTGCAAGAACTTCGACAACAACTTCAGTCTATGAAGAAACAAACTTTGGCCATGATGGAACAATCTCGAAAAGCCTCCGAAGGAGAAAAACTTGCTCTTCATCAAGCCGAAGAAGCTGTGGCTGCTAGGGATGCTTGCTTGTCTTTGGAAGCGAAGGGAGCCACAACCCGAGAAAATAGTATGCTTGAGCTAATGCTAGAAGCTAGCACGGATATGCTAGGTACGTTTTTGCTTTCTTTTGATGCCTCTTCTTTATCTTGCTTGTGCCTTTCTTCCAATTTCTTGCCCTGTCGCTTTTAACGAGGCTCGGTTCTTGATTCTGTTGCCGAAGATCGGAGAGTGAATGAGAGGACAAATCTTCTTGTTAATCTCTCCCTTAATCATGGGTGTTTGTTCGGGCCACTCCTGAACGAACCCAACAAATTGTTAGGTTCCAAGATCGTGCTTGCCAGGTGCGCGATTTTCTCAGCTTTTGCACGTCGACATTAACCCTTGTCTATAGGAATCTGTTTCCGCGAAACGAGGTTCCAAAAACTCTTCCCGAATTATTGGAGGTATTTCGAGATGCTCCCCGCATCCATAACTTTGTGCGAGCTCAACTCACTGCTGGAGCGAGATTTGCCATGATTATGATAAACATCCGTTATCCAAAGTTGGACTCGACGAAGATTGTTGCTTGGTTGCCTGGCCAAGAAAACTCGTCGAAAAAATGATATCGACTCTATCGATGCTATGGTAGCTCCCGTTGCCGAATCAATGATAGATGAACTTCTTCGGATGGACTCAGAGTTTTTTACCAAGGGTTCTTATGCTGAACATAAAACAACCAGAGGCCTGTCTGTAGATAGTATCTTGGGATTTAACTGATTTGTATTATATTGGACCTTGTATCTTATTCCTCTTCTATCTTTCCTGTTGCAATAAGATATCCTTTTTTTTCCTTTGAACAGACTACCAGTCTTCGAGTATCTCTGATGTCGAAGTTCTATATTGGTATTGCGAGGTTCTTAGACCAAAGCATTTAAGTTTTTTGATGTGTACACTATATTTATGATTGTTGGCTTCTGTTTTTATATTTGGCGAGGTATTAATGTACCAAGGCGAAATATTTCCGTGAATCTATATTGAATGTTTTTTGAGACTTGGGCGTTGAGCCCCCGAGCGTGTCGAGAAAATAAGAAGTATATCTCCACTATCTTTATTATATTGCAGCACCACGAGCCCGCCTCATTAAAAACCTTTCCCGGCCCCACTCGGTGCCCCGAAAAAGGAAAAGAGTGCGTCTGAAAACTCGTGGGCGTTTCCGTACATTGAAGTTTTTACAAGGACTATATTTTAGCTCTAGGCGTAGAATCGCTTCGAGTTGCGCCACGTTCCGGGGGTTTTGCTCCTCCACCCCTGTCTTCTTGTCCTTTATTCCGTATGCTCCTCCTCCAATTACTTCAGTGACGATATAGGGACCAAGCCATGGTGACTCGAGTTTTTCATGACTTTTTTGCGTGAGTCGAAGAACTAAGTCCCCCACTTGAAAAGATCTTGGCCGCAAACGTCGACTGTGGTAATTCTTCAAGTCCTGTTGATATTTGGTTACCCGAGACAGCACTTCATCTCGAGCTTCATCAAGTGCGTCGACATCATCTTCTAGGGCTTTTCTCGACGTCTCTTCGTCATACTCGGCGACGCGTGGAGAGTTGTGCTCTATCTCGATTGGCAATATCGCCTCGCTCCATGGACCGAGAAAAACGGAGTTTCTGTGTCGCTGTATTTGGTGTTGTTCGGATGCTCCACAACACACTTGGTAGTTCTTCGGGCCGGGTATGTCGAGCTTTTTCTAGTGGTCCTAACAAGCGCTTCTTAATGCCATTGCGAGATGATGCCATTGGCTTTCTCGACTTGCCCATTAGTCCGAGGATGTGCAAGCGATGCAAAGTTCAGCTTGATACCCACCTCTTCGCAATAGTCTTTGAATTCATGGGATGTGAAGTTGCTTGCCGTTGTACGTGACGATCTCTGTGGGGCACTCCAAATGCGAAGACGAGGCCTTTTATGAATTTTACTTGGAGATGCTCCATCACGGTGAATTTATCGGCTTCGCTTCTATCCACTTTGTAAATTTGTCGACAGACTACTAGCATATACTCTTTTCCTCCTGGCCATGACTTGTGTAATTTGCCCACCATGTCAAGTCCCCATTGAGCGAAAGGCCATGACAATGGTATTGGTGCTAGCTCTGCTGCTGGAGAGTGAGGTTTTGCGGCAAACCTTTGACACGCGTCGCAAGTTCTTACTATATCCTTAGCGTCCTCAATTGCTGTCAGCCAGTAGAATCCTGCCCGAAAAACCTTGGCTGCGATGGCTCGACTACTTGCGTGGTGGCCACATATTCCTTCGTGCACATCCTTCAGAATTATTCTTCCTTCTTCAGGTGTGACGCACCTTTGCAAGACGCCTGAAATACTTCGCTTATATAATTCTCCCTTAACCACCGTGAAAGCTTTGGAGCGTCGAATTACTCGCCTTGCCTCGACTGGATCGTCGGGTATTTCTTTCTGAGGATATATGATATGTATGGATGCATCCACGGTATCTGTATTACCATGACCAGGTCTTGCTCTTCTTCTTCTTCCTCTTGCTTCTCCTTGGTAGCCCCCGAGGGTTTCTTCTCCTTCTTTTTTGACTTTGTCGACTCAGTGGATCTTTCTGTTATCTCTTCCCAAAATACACCTGGTGGGACCGTAAGGCATTGCGACCCGATGTTTGCAAGAACGTCGGCTTCGTCGTTGCTCAATCTACTAATATGATTTACTTCGCATCCATCGAACAACTTCTCGAGCTCATTGTACACCTCCTTGTATGCCATCATGCTATCATTGATTGCGTCACATTGGTTCATAACTTGCTGAGCTACCAGCCGTGAATCGCCAAAGATTTTTAATCGAGTTGCTCACGCAGGCTTTCGCCATCTTCATCCCGTGTATGAGAGCCTCATATTGCGCTTCATTATTAGATGCGTTAGGGAACGTCATCCGAAGGATGTACTTCAACTTGTCGCCTTCGAGGTGATATGAGTACTACTCTGCGCCGGCCCCTTCTAGTCTCTTGGACCCATCAAAGTTCATAGTCCGAGTTCTCGATAAATACGGAGGTCCTGTATTTTGCAACTCCATCCACTCTGCGATGAAGTCCGGCGGTATTTGCGACTTTATTGCTTTTCTTTTTCGTACGTGATGTCCCGAGGGGAAAGTTCTATTCCCCAAAGGGAGACACGACCCGTAACTTCTGGGTTGTTCGGTATATTTGACAAGGGAGCTTCATTGACCACTATGATCGGGTGTGCTGAAAAATAGTGGCGCAATTTTCGTGCTTTGTCGTGAACACTCCATATGCTAGCTTTTGGTACGAGGGTACCTTTGTTTTGAGGGCGACAAGACTTCGCTCACGAAGTATGTCGGCCGTTGCACTCCATGGATTTTCCCTTCTTCTTATCTTTCGACAACTAACACCGTGCTAACCACTTGGGGTGTGGCTGCAATATACAACGGGAGAGGTTCCTTTTCCTTTGGAGCCACCGGGATTGGTGGTGTCGAGATTTTTCGCTTCAAATCCTCGAAAGCTCTATCGGCCTCTTCGTTCCACTGGAATTTATCTCCTTGTTTTATCGGCGCATAAAATGGTAACGCTTTCTCTCCTAACACAGCGACGAATCTGCTCAAGGCTGCGACTCGCCCGGTTAGCTACTTGTATTTCTTTCAACTTCGTTGGCTTTCTCATTGTTACTATGGCTTGTATTTTGTCGGGATTTGCTTCAATCCCTCTTGCTGAAACTAGAAACCCCGAAGTTCTCTGTTCGGGACGCCAAAAGAACACTTCGTCGGGTTCAGCTTGAGGCAGAATTTGTCGAGGTTGTCAAAAGTTTCTTTGAGATCCTCGATCAGCGTTGCCCCCTTTTTTGATGTTATGACGACATCATCGATGTATACTTGCACGTTTTTCCCGATCTGTGTTGCTAAACACTTCTGCATCATCCTCTGATATGTTGCTCCCGCATTTTTTAGACCGAAGGGCATTGTCTTGTAGCAAAACACGCCGTAAGGTGTAATAAACGCTGTTTTGGCTTCATCATCTTCTTTTAATCTGATCCGGTTATAACCGGAGTATGCATCCAAAAAGGAAAGACGTTCACAACCTGCCGTGGAGTCGATGATTTGATCGATCCTTGGGAGGGAAAGTGATCCTTAGGGCAATGTTTATTGAGACACGTAAAGTCGACGCACATGCGAAGGACTGTCGTGTTTTTCTTCGGCACCATCACTGGGTTAGCTACCCATGTGGCTTACGTAGATATCTCTACGATAAAACCAGCTTCCTCTAGTCGATTTATTTCGAAAGCATGGATTTGCGGTTTGGTTCCGAAAAACGCCGCAAAGGTTGTCCGATTGGTTTCGCTGTTGGATCCAAATTTAGGTGGTGCTCGGCAAGTTCCACGGGTACTCCTGGCATGTCGGCTGGACACCATGCGAAGATTTTCCGAGTTCTCACGGAGGAACTCGACGAGCGCGCTTTCCTATGCGATATCCATGTTGTTTGCAATGGATGTCGTCTTTTTCGGATCTGTCGGGTGAATCTGCACTTCCTTAGAATTTTTCTCTGTGTTGAAAGTTGATTCTTTGTTTGGCCTTCCAACGTACGCGGTACGTCGTAATCGATCATGCTTTTCGACGCCAAGTATTCAGCTTGCATCCCGAAGGTTTCGATAACCGATGGAAATCCTTGTCGCATTTATCGGCTAAGGCGAAACTCCCTTTCATCGTGATTGGTCCTTTGGGTCCGGGCAATCTCCATAACGGGTATGTATAGTGTGAGTACTGCCATAAATCTAGCATATGCTTTGGTCGTCCCAACAAAGCGTGGTGCTTGCGATGGAAAATCCACGACTTCAAACTCCGAGCTTCTCGATTCTATAATTTTCTCGGGTTCCAAAGCGAACGTCGAGGTTGATCTTTCCCAATGGGTAACTTGGTTTTTCCGGTGTGATGCCGTGGAACCTTGTGTACGTTGGCTTCGGGTTTGCTAAGGATATGTTCATCTTCCTCAATGTATACGCATACATGAGGTTTAGGCTGCTTGCCACCATCTATGAATACTCGAGAAACATCAAAGCCTGCGATAACTGCTGGCGAGAATAAGTGCTGGCTGCCACTGGTCGAGGAACTTGCTGCGGGTGGTCCGCTATGGTGAAGCCGATGTCTTGTCACGACCAATTAAGGTACTCAGCTGTTGGTGGAGGCATTTTCTCTGCCATAAACACTGTCGCGAGATTACTTTTTGAGCTCTATTGGACGGCCTCCCCTTCGAATCATCGACACCTGTTCCGTTGGAGTTAGGATCAACATAGGGTGGTGGTGCGAGTGCTGCCGCTATTCGAGCTGGTGTCGATTGTCCTCTGTAATCGCGGGAGGTGGCGGTAGATGAACTTCGCTCCTAGGCTCCCGAGGGTTTCTCTGTGCTGCTCGAGCATGAGCATTTTCTGCGTATCTGAACATTGCCTGAAAATTTCGACAATCTTTCTGCAGGTGCCCTGACTGTCTTTTCCCGTTGATGTCGAGGAAAAAATGCATCTGGCACGGTCCGTTCAGCATTTCCTCAGGGGATACGAAAGGTCTTGGAAACCTCGGCCCACTATTTTGTCTGTTGCGGGAGTCATCTCTGTTGTCGCTTCTCTGCTCATTACTTCTCTGATAATCATCTCTATTATTTCCTCCTGCGCTGGCTCGGAATCCAGCCGAAATTTGCCCTGGAGCGTCGTAGTTCTGATACTGTCGAGGAAATCTTCGCCTCGATTGATAATTTCGACCACGGTCCTCCTCTGGCGACCTATGTCGTTTATTGTGGACAGCGTCTTCTCCATCTGCCCATCTATTTGCTATCTCCATCAACGCGGATACTGTTTTTGGATTGGTCCTTCCCAAATCCTCGACAAAATCTCCACGCCTAATTCCTGCGACAAACGCATCTATTGCTCTCTCGTCAGATATGTTTTCTGCCGAGTTTTTTATGATGTTCCACCTTTGGATATATTTTCTCATTGACTCATCTGGCTTTTGTCGACATGCCCTCAGCTCTTCTAACGACGCAGGTTTTTTGCACGTGGACCTGAAGTTCTTGACGAATACGTCCTCGAAACTTTCCCAGTTGTCGATGGATCTGGCGGAAGTTTTTGATCCAAGATCGTGCGGCTCCACTTAAGTGCACCTGAATACTTTGCATGGCTGTTGCTCTAGTTCCTCCGGTTAGCTTCACCGTCTCGAGGTAATCAATTAGCCGATCCTCCGGATCTTGCGGGCCGTCGAACTTTTTGAAGTGATCGGGTAACTTGAATCTGAGGGGACTCGAGTTTTCGGACTCTTCTCGTGAAGCACGGTAGGCCGCACATGTCCTCGTCATTAAGCTCCGGGGACTGCCGATGATCCCTTCTGCTTTGCCTTGCTCTATCGACCCTTGCTTGTGCTCCTGTATCTCTTGCTCCACTTGGTCCTTCAAGGGCTGCCGCCGTTGGTGCCGCAGGTCGTGGACTATTTTGCCTTGCCGCTCCTTCGGGAGGCGTTGCTACGAACGCTGTCCCCATAGCTCCAACCCCTGCTAACGCCATGTTGTATAATGTTTCCCCTGGATCTCCTGGGGGTGGCTACGGATGCAAGGATGTAAGCTTGCGTCGCCATATACCCAGCTTACGGTGTCTTAGGGATAATATTTCCTCTTGTATCTATCGACATAAAAGACATGTCGAGGTTTTGAACCAAGTGCTCTCTTTACGCTTCGGGTATGTGTTGTAACCTTGATCTTCCTCCGTTCGAGCCTCCCTGTGGCTATCACCCGAAACTCTAGATTGTCCACTTAGATCTGCCCTTCTCTCGCTGGATGCGAAGCTGCCTCCTTTCTCTGTTCAACTCAGTCTGTCTGTTTTTCTATTTCTCGGGCGGTTCGTGCGAGCCTATATTGATAAGCTTGCGGTTCTTGAGTCTGTGGCTGTCGTCGTCATTGGCTCCGAACCATCTAGGGCTTTTGCCGCTCTATCCCGAGGCTGCTGTGGAAGTTGAACTCTGACGCGTGGTGCGGGCCCGTCATATTTAGTGCCCATACCTCTCCTTAGATCTGAGGGATCGACAAAAGGATTACCCAACTCGTCGAAAGCCTCCGATGTTTCCTCTTGATTTTCGATAGCATAAATCCGATGATATTTGGTACTCGGATCTATGTTGGGTTTGGTGACATCATTGTTGAGATTGATGAAGACCTTGCCCTTGTGATGGATTTGTCGATGAAGTCGTAACTGTCGACATCGCTTGAGTCATCGCTTATACATGAGTCCGCAGATGACTCAAACGATGTGTCACTGAAGATCTTGGCGAGTTTCTCTCTTGTTCTGATGCTTACGTAACGTGTTGCCGAAGTTTCTTCCTCCGACTCAGTTGACGATGCATAGCTCAAAAAATCAGAATCGACCGCCGACGATCCCGACGAAATCGGAATTTCGACGCGATATGATCCTTCCTTCTCGACGCGAAAGTGGAACCTTCCGAACGTCATCTCCAAGGGCTCCGCCAGATACGCATATGCATCCAAACGGGAGGGTGGGTGAGGAACAAAATCAACAAGACCGAGCAGCGATCTGTTTACCTCGATCCATTGTGTTGCTTGCGGTTGACGATGTCGAAGATCTTGAACGTGCCATCGAGATCGGATCCTTACGCCTCTAATTCCCACGAGACGGCGCCAATTGACAAGGGATTAACTTATCAATGCCTATGGATTGTAGGCTAGGGTTTAGTTAGAAGTAGAGGGCAAGTAGATCTCGAAGGTTTCAGCCGAAAAGTACTCGACGAATATGAAAACTAGGGTTTGCAGACAATGATTCGATGATTTTCTCATCCCTCGACTCCCCCTTTATATAAGAGGTGGAGCCGAGAGTTTCGTTTTGTACAAGTTACAGAGTCCGGGACGGTTTCTAACTCATCCCGCCAGATTACAAATAACACTTCCTATTACAACTCTATCTTTTCCTTAAATACATCTTGGGCTTCCGAATCTTCTTATTCTTCGGGTAGTGGGCCTTCAATAAACCCCGGGTACTATATTCGGCAGGCCCATTTGGGATGCCTATGTCAGCAGCCGCACGCGGCGCTCCACAGCCCGCCGCCCAGCAATTCCGGCCGACCCTGAAGCCCGCGCACGCAGACGACGAGGAGGAGCAGGCACACATCAAGAGCAGAGAAACTCGCTGGAGGCGTCCACCTGCAGAGGAAGGAAGAAGGTGGCGCGGTCTCGTCCGCCGAGCTCTGGCCATGGTGGCGGGCGGCGTTCTACGGCGGGAAACTGGTGTCGCGGGCGCGGCCCTTGGAGGCGCGCGGGAGGCGGGGGCAGTTCAACCCAAAGCTCGCTGTGCAGCACCAGCTCGACGGGAGGGCGCCTGGATTCCGCGCCATGGCCGGCACCGCCGCCACCCGATCCGCCTGGCTCCACGCCTCCGCGCTGCACCGCAGGCCTCGACCCCCACGCCCCGCGCCGTTCCGCTCCCCCAGGCTCAACGCGCTCGACGGCAGCAGCAACGTCTACCTCGAGGAGCTCCATCGCGCCTAGGAGGCCGACCCATCCTCCGGTTGACTAGTTCTGGACCTCAAATCCCCTTCCTTTTTCTGATTTGTAGATGCGGCGTGGTCTGATTGAGATTGAGACCTCCATCGGAGGAAATGGCCGCACTCGACGCGCCCGGACTTGCAGAAGTAGGCGGCCGCTCTATGCCGGCGGAAGCAGCAAGCTACCGACGCGGCGAGGGATGGTTGCGTGGGCGGCGGCGCTGGCCAAGCTCTCGCGCTGGTCTGCTGCGCGTTTGGTGGATGAGGAAAGGGGCAAAAAAGCAGACGCTTTATTTAGGACCACAAGCTCTCGCTCCGTTGTTCCAACCTTATCCTAGACTAACGGCAGAATACACGGCGTTTTACACATGTCGAGCAGAGAAGGGGTGCTCACGTACCCCCCTGATCACCAGGCTTCATCCGTAAGATATAATGAGTATATGCAATGAAAACGAACATGAACTGAATGAAAATGAACTTATATGTAGTTGACAACTTACAAGCAATAGCAACTCATGAGAGATTTGTTGAGGGCTTCTAAATTGAATAACCGCCGAGTTCATTCATCTCAATATGGATCTCCTCCTTTCGGTAGTAATATTCCCATGGTATAGTCGCCACGATGTACATTATGTTCTCCTTGCATGCATCAAGGTACCACGCGATGCAAATTCCGCATATGTGTTGGCGAGTTTATGCAGCTGCTCTGCGTGCTGACCAAGTCGGCCCCGTAGACAAATTTAGGAGCTATATCGGCGGTGGGTAGTGCAGCATCCGATGCATACATCAATTCCTCCACGGTAACGTTACGGGCAGCCGCTAGCCTTGCGGCTTCTTCCATATCGAAATCACCATGTTCCGGCTGGTACACCTTGGGAACATTAAACACTTTGAGTGCTTGGAATCGATTGTTTGGGCTGATCTCCGAGGAGGGGAACTTCCTTTCTCTTTTTGCCTTTTGCCGTTTGCTTGGCCTTGAGGGGTGCACTTGTTGAACTTGACTTCTTCTCGGCTGCACTTCTAGGCGATGATTTGCTCGTGCTAGCAATATCCTTCTTCTTAGCCTTGTCATCCTTGTTCTTCTTAGCCTTTTCATTCGCCTTGTCATCAATTACCCTCGCAAGGTGGCGTGTATAGTCATCCTTCTTCTCGTGTAAGTCATATTGCGATGGTGTGTTCAGAAAAGAAGTAGCATATGCTATTTGCTTCTCGGTGTATGGCTCTGGGGCTGGAGGTTTTGGCTTATGAAAAAAATCATAATTGTATTTCGCAACAATGGCCTCATTTTCCTCTGCAGTACGATCGTAAGGACGTGGGGGAGGAACCTTTGGTACTTTTGGGAGGGGCGACATCTTGCGGACAGGACTCTTAAAACGCTTCCGGCTGGGTGCATTCCGAGTCTTAGTGGGCGGAGGCGGCGGCGCTGGAGATGGAGATGGACTACGGATGTCGTGGTCGACGTCGTACCCATGGGGTGATGGTGGCGACATGTGATCAGTAGGAGGAGGTGATGGTGGCCTGCGATCACCTGGAGGAGGTGATGGTGACCTGCTCGGACGGCCGGTACTAGGGGCTACCCGGCCCGGCAGCCTGATGTTCTTCTTTTCCCGAGAGAATGATTTCTCCCAGCACCTCTCCGAGTGTAAGCCCCCATCACCTCCGGGGATTTCGAGCTCCAATGTCTCCCACGACGGTACAAGCCGAATCCACCCCGACACGAGCATAGCCGGTTGGAATCTGATTGACATGCCATGTTGCCGGCTCACCTTCGGGTCCAAATGCGGGTAAGACATAGCCGACCGCCACCTTAACGGACATGTTCCCGAACACCACATAGAGATCACAAGGTGTTTGCTCCTTGATTCCATCCACGGGGTCGCCAGGACCGCCATCTATCATCCGTTTAGGAGGGGCCTCCGAGTCGGCCACGCTGCTGTCTCGTCGCTGAGATATGCCAGCGGTATTATCTGGCTGGTGCTGTCCTTTTAGTTCATTTATCTCCAGCTGCTTCTGCTGAATCTCCCGCTGCTGCTGGTCAAGTCGGCGTTGGAACTCGGCCATCCGTTCATTCTGCACCTCCAGCTCGCGTTGTTTAGCTCTCGCTCGGCTTCTATAAGTCTCCGCGTCGGCCGGAAACCCAAGCGACCACGGAACACTAGGGCCGAAGCCTCTTGTTCGTCCTCCCTTCTCAGGATTACCGAGGACAAGTGTCGGCAATTCTTTCTCTCTATCGGGAGCAAACTTTAGTTTTCCCGCCTTTATATCTGTCGTCACGGCAATCCATTTTTCCCCGGGTACCCTAACCCTGCTTGTCACTTTCAACAATGTTCCCTGTCTTCATGTCATACTCACAACCATGCGCGAGGAACCAATTTCGAGCCCTAATGTCCCATCCTTCTCGCGTGGGTTCTGGAGTGATCCCCTTCAGCTCCATCTCAGCCTCTTGTGCATCGCACTTACGCATGGCTACTTCGTAGGCCCCTCGCCCCGTATGATGGTGATATTTCTTTTCGCTTGCATTCTTCTTGTTTTTCTTGGACAGGTTCACAGCCTCCTCTGATTCTTTGTACTTCACAAATTCTTCCCAATTATGCTCCTGCTTCGCTAGGTAGTTCTCGAATAATGGAGGCTTCTTCTCTTTCTTATAAGCTTTCCATAACCGGTTCTTATACGCTCGGAAAAGTTCCCCCATCTTCTTAAGAGCCCATTTCTTCACTAGCGCCCTACGCTTGGCATTCTCGAGTCCGATCCCAAATTTGGCAAACTGAAATGTGACATGATGTCGTCAAAAAGTGTGTTCTTGTACCTATCGGCAACTCTGATCTTCGGACACATTCTTGGTCTTGTTCCATTCTCTAACGAGTGATCGGGATATGATCTCTAACCACAACTCCGCACTGATTCTTAAATGTCACTCCGACACTCGTGGGTGCCACAGAGTTGGCCTTCCGGTGATATAGCTTCAATGTTGAAGTGGTCTTTTTTGCCCGAGTCTCTTTGCCGGGCCTCGTTTCTCCAACTTATCTTCGGAGGCCTAAGAGAATAAAAATCAGTTAATTTATATACATATGTACATATAGAATTCCATTAATGCCTCAACTGATCGTATACCTCGTCATTACCGGAGCCGTCGGCTTCTCCATCACCGGAGCCGTCGGCTTCTCCATCACCGGAGCCGCGGTCTTCTCCAGCTCCGGAGCCGTCGGCTTCTTTATCACCGGAGCCGCGGTCTTCTCCAGCTCCGGAGCCGTCGGCTTCTGGATCATCGCGGATTATGTTCTCGAAAAAGTCTTCCTGTTCCAAGTCACGACGGATTTCGAATGGATCCATTGTTTCTGCAAAAAATTAAATCGATAAGTACATGGTCTAACCCTAACCAAACCCTAACCCTAATGGCGACGCGTGTTTGCGAGAGGAAGAGGGTGTCGGCGACGCGTGTTTGCGAGAGGCTCGATGTCGGCGACGCGTGTTTGCGAGAGGCTCGGTGTCGGTGACGCGTGTTTGCAAAAGGGTGTCGGCGGCGCGTGTTTGCGAGAGGCTCGGGTGTTTGCGAGAGGTAGAGGAGAGGGAGAGAGAGGGGAGTTGCGGCGTCGAGTGATCGCGAGAGGGAGAGGGAGAGGGAGCACGGGACGAGGGCGATTGCGAGAGAGGGAGAGGAGAGGGCCGGTGTCGGCGTCGGGGTGTTCGCGAGAGGGAGTCGTCCGCTAAATAACTAACTAAATACACTAAATAACTAACTAAATAGATATACTAAAAAACTAAAAAAGTAACTAACAAATTAACTATTAAACTAACTACTAATTACATAAAAACTAAAACAACTAAAACATTAACTAATTAACTAACTAAACCTAAAAACTAACTACTAAATACATTAACTAATTAACTAACTAAACCTAAAAACTAACTACTAAATACATTAACTAATTAACTAACTAAACCTAAAAACTAACTACTAAATACATTAACTAATTAACTAACTAAACCTATAAACTAAAAAAATTGCAGAAACTAAAAAACTAAAACAATTACAAAAATTAAAAAACTAAAACAATTACAGAAATTAAAGAACTAAAAAAAAAGCTCCATCTCGGTGGCGGCCGTACGGTGCCTGCGGTAGGGTGCTACCTTGGGCGCGAGGCGGCGTCCCGAGGCGCGACGGCGGCGTCCCGAGGCGAGGAAGATGGCGCGCGGCAGCAGAGGAGCGCGCGCGGCGGCGGAGAGGCAGAGGAGCGCGCGGCGGCCCCGAGGCAGAGGAGCGGGGCGGTGGAGAGGCAGAGGAGCGCGGCGGCGGCCCGAGGGGCAGAGGCGGGGGCGGCGCAGAGGGCGGCGGCTGGAGGCGAGGAAGACGACGGCGGCGGCGGCGAAATCCGGCAGCCTGGCGGCGCTATTTCGTGTTAGGGTTGGCCTCCAGTGTCGCGGGTGGCGGCTCCGCCCGCGACGCCCACTATTTAAACCAAACCCCCTTTTGTCGCGGGTGGTGGCACGACCCGCGACAAAGACCCCTTTGTCGCGGGTCGTGCCACCACCCGCGACAAAGTCTTGTCGCGGGTCGAGCCACCACCCGCGACAAGCTTTGCTGATCCGTGGCACAGCCCATCCAACGGCTCTGGCCGTTTGAATCCAACGGCCTAGAGCCGTTGGATGGGCTGTGCCACGGATCAGCTCATTTTCACCCCTTCACCCCTTTTCTTTTTTCTATTTTAAATTAATAAAACTATTATTTCAATAACTTTTGAATGGTAACTCAAATACAAATGTTTTATATATGAATATTGGTCAGAAAAAGCTAATGAACATGAATATGACATCCATATACCTATTTGCATCTCGCATCATATGAAACATTGATAGTCGTGTATGTTTCACCCCTGTGCACCGCCGCCGTGCCACACGTGTCGCGTCACGTTGGCGTCGTCGTGCGACATGTCGCCACCGCTTCCACGCGTGGTCATCCGTCAGTCCATCGCCGCCTTCGAGCTCGAGAACCCGAATACAACTTGGACCGAAAACGACCCTCGGTGGGATGACCTTTGGACGGAGACAACCTCCGACGACGAGTAGAGAGTAGACTAGTAATTTATCAATTTTATTGTAATTTCAATAAAGTCGTTGTCGGTTCTATTAGTTTAAATTTAGTTTATAAAGTCGTTGACGGTTGTTTTTGTTCAATAAAGTGGTTGACACGAAATTTATTACGATTGAACTGAAATTAAAGTACAGAGCTCAACTGAAAAATAAGATACATGGCCAGATTCGAATGTTGGAGCCATTCAATCATAGTCGTGCCTAGCCCTATAATAATCGCCACTCATCATAGTCGCCGATGTCATCGTCGCTACCATCGGGGTCGCGGTTGTCGAACCTCGACGGATGACCACGCGTGGGCTGGGATTGAGGGTAGCGCAGGCAGGGGCCGCGATAGGCCATGAAGCTCTGGAGAGTCCGGCCGCGCCACCACATCCGACGGCCGGCCTCGTTGAAGTTCGAATGAGGCGGGCCGTCCTCCTCGTACCTGGCAACCGCCCTCTCACGCCGATTGATGAAGAAGCTGTCCCAAGTCGGGATGCCACTGGGGATTCCTCCGCTGCTCAGGCGTGAGCTCGAAATAGTAGTGGTTCGTGATGGCCATCTCGCATGGCACACCTAGAGGGATAGGAGGGACCGGTACGCCTCCGACGCTCAGCAACCAGCCCGGTCGGGACGCGGTAGCCGGGCGGGCAGGGGTAGTTCGAGGCGCAAAGCGCCTCCGCCTCCCGGGGTGTTAGACATACGATGGAAGCCATGAGAGAGAGTGATGAGGTTTGCGAGATATGAGTCCAAGCCTACATATATATAGTGGAAAAATGGCGGGAATGCGGGAAGAAAATAGGCGGGAACGAAGTGGCGCGCGAAACTTTCATCCCGGGTGGAGGCTCAAACCGGGACAAAAGAGCGGGGAGGCTTATCTAGGAGGGCCTTATCTGGAGGGATGATGTGCGGGTAACCTTTTGTCACGGTTGGTGGCTGCAACCGGGACTAAAGCTGTCGGCAGGATAAGGATGTGTCGGTAACCTTTTGTCACGGTTGGTGGCTGCAACCGGGACTAAAGCTGTCGGCGAGGATAAGGATGTGTTGGTAACCTTTTGTCACGGTTGGTGGCTGCAACCGGGACTAAAGGCTGTCGGCAGGATAAGGACGCGTGGGTGGACGCACTTGCTCGATGAGATAAAGCATGTAGCGCACGACGCCCTGTCGAAGGAACAAGACAAAGTAGAAGCGGTGCCGTGCCTATAAAAGGAGCATCGATACGCCTTGCCAAGCAGATCAACAAGCCAAGCACAGTTTCATTCCCATGGATGAAGGAAAGGGTTGGGAAATCTCCCGTGGCGCAGCTTCTCGAAGATGTCGTTGGTGCACACGCCCTACGACATCTTCGGAAGCTGCTCCTCGGAAAAATTGCCCTGCAAGCCCGTGAAAGACTCCGTCTCCTCTAACAGTGTTGGGGAAAGGGTTCTCATTATTACATAAATGGAAAGATTGTCTTGGGAACAATATATGAAGAATACATTATTACATCGCCATCTAGTGTTGTGATCTTCTACGCCGTAGCCATGGAGAATCTTCATCATTTAGTAAGATGCTTGGGTCAATTTTCACCGTGAAGGGCGGAATTTCTTTAAACTTATTATAATCTTCTGACATGTCTGTCTTGTCATCCACTCCCACGATGTTTCTTTTCCCCGAAAGAGCTATGCGGCGCTTTGGCTCCTCGGTTGATGTATTCTTTTGTTGATTTCTTTTTCTTGATTTGCTACACATGTCCTTCACGTAGAAAACTTGAGCCACCTCGCTGGCTAGGACAAATGGCTCGTCCAGGTACGCAAGATTGTTGGGATCCACTGTTATCATACCGTACTTATCGTCAATATGTATACCGCTGAGCTTCACCCATTTGCACCGAAACAAAGGGACCTTAAAAGTGGGACCATAGTCAAGTTCGCATATCTCCTCTATGTATCCATAATATGTGGTGGTCTGCCCATTCTCGTCTTTTGCATCGAAGCGGACACCGCTGTTTTGGTTGGTGCTCTTTTTATCTTGGTCGATCGTGTAAAATGTATTCCCAGTTATCTTGTACCCTTGGAATGTACATATGTTTGAAGATGGTAACCTGGCCAACAAGTACAGCTGCTCCACAACAGATGGGTCATTAATGAGATGTCTTTGCAACCAACTGCCGAATGTATTCATGTGTTGACGTGTAATCAAGGACTCGGGCTGGCCCGGGTTTATTTCTCGTAAAGCATTCTTATGTTTCTCGATGTACGGAGCCACCAAGATGGAATTGTATAGAACTGTGTAGTGTGCTTGATTGAAAGAAATCTTGTCCCCGCACACCGTTGCTTTCCTTCCTAGTGTGCCTTTTCCAGTCAGCCTCCCCTCATACCGAGATTCAGGAACACCAATCGGCTTAAGGTCAGGAAGAAAGTCAACACAAATCTCAATGACCTCCTCAGTTCCGTAGCCCTTTGAGATACTTCCTTCCGGCCTAGCTCGGTTATGAACATATTTCTTTAAGACTCCCATGAACCTCTCGAAGGGGAACATATTGTGTAGAAATACATGACCGAGAATTCTAATCTCTTCAACTAGGTGAACGAGGAGGTGCGTCATAATATTGAAGAAGGATGGTGGGAACAACAACTCGAAGCCGACAAGACATTCGACCACATCTTCCCGTAATCCCGACAAAGTTTCGGATCCATTACCTTCCGAGAAATTGCGTTGAGGAATGCACATATCTTCACAATGGCTAGTCGAACATTTTCCGGTAGAAGTCCCCTCAATGCAACCGGAAGCAATTGTGTCATAAGCACGTGACAGTCATGGGACTTCGGGTTCCGGAATTTTTTCTCCTTCATATTTACTATCCCCTTTATATTCGACGAGAAACCGAGATGGAACCTTGATACTGAATAGGGCTTCAAAACAGATCTCCTTCTCTTGTTTGGTAAGAGCGTAGCTGGCAGGCCCTACAAGCCGACCCGGATGATTGCCGTTTCGTCCTTTATGACTTTCCCGGTCCTCCCGTGCTTCGGTGTATCTTTTGTCTTTCCATACACGCCCAGAAAACCTAGAATATTCACACAAAGATTCTTGGTCACGTGCATCACGTCGATTGCAGAGCGGACTTCCAGGACTTTCCAATATTCTAGCTCCCAAAAAATAGATTTCTTCTTCCACATGGACGCGTGTCCGTCATCGTCTTTCGGAACAGGTCGACTGCCTGGACCCTTTTCAAAGATAACATTTAAATCCTTGACCATGTCAAATATATCAGCACCACTACGGGGGACACGCTTCGGACAGCGATCAGCCTCGCCATCGAAATGCTTGCCTTTTTTCCTTAAGGGATGCTTGCGCGGAAGGAAACGACGATTGAACGGGTACACAACTTTTCTGCTTTTTCCCAAATATTTACTTTCAGTCTCATCTAAACAGGTGTGTGCATGCATTGTATCCTTTGTTCGTACTGTCCCGAAATGTTACTAAGAGCAGGCCAATCATTGATGGTTACGAATAGCAACGCTCGTAGGTCAAATTCTTGCTCGGTGTGCTCATCCCACACACGTACACCTGGTTTGGCCCACAACTCCAAAAGTTCATCGACTAATGGCCTTAGGTACACATCAATGTCGTTGCCCGGTTGCTTTGGGCCTTGGATAAGCACTGGCATCATAATGAACTTCCGCTTCATGCACAACCAAGGAGGAAGGTTGTAGATACATAGAGTCACGGGCCAGGTGCTGTGACTGCAGCTCTGCTCCCCAAAAGGATTCATGCCATCCGTACTTAGACCAAAGTATAAGTTCCTTGCCTCACCTGCAAAATCCGGGAACTCTCTCCCGATGTTTCTCCACCGCCGACCATCGGCGGGGTGCCTCAACATCGCGTCTTTCTTACGTTCTTCCATGTGCCATCGCAACAACTTGGCATGCTCTTTGTTTCTGAACAAACGTTTCAACCGTGGTATTATGGGAGCATACCACATCACCTTCGCAGGAACCCTCTTCTCGGGTGGCTCGCCCTCAACATCACCATGGTCATGTTTTCTGATCTTATATCGCAATGCACCGCATATCGGGCATTTATTCAAATTCTCGTACTTCTCACCGCGGTAGAGGATACAGTCATTAATGCATGCATGTATCTTCTGCACATCTAATCCTAGAGGGAAGACAAGCTTCTTTGCTTCATATGTACTGACGGGCAATTCGTTATTTCTTGGAAACAGCTTCTTTAATATTATCATCAATTTCTCAAATCCCGAGTCAGTCACACCGACCTCTGCCTTCCATTTCAGCAATTCCAATATGCTACCCAGCTTTCTATGTCCATCTTCACAACATGGGTACAAGAATTTGTGGTGGTCCTCTAACATCTTGTCGAACTGCAACCTCTCCTTATCCGTGGCACAGTCTCTTCTTGCATCAGAAATGGCCCGACGAAGATCATCATCAACAGGATCATCTGATGCCTGTTCTTCACCTCCTTCTTCTTCATTGTCGTCCATTGCGGTATCATCGCATTCAGAGAACATAGATCGGTACTGGTCATCGTTATCTTCTTCTTCATTGCCGTCTTCCATCATAACCCCTTCTTCTCCGTGCTTGGTCCAAACATTATAGCTGGACATGAATCCAAACCGAAGCAGGTGGCTCTTAATGTCTCTTGAGCAAGAGTAATCCTTCTCATTCTTACATTTCAGACATGGACAACACATAAAACCTTGCTTCGACTTGTTAGCCTCGGCCACAAGCGAGGAAAGAATTCACGCCCTCTCTGAAAGCGGGAGCACATCGGTTACCGTACATCCATGGATGACTCATCTGCATCATAAGTGTATCAGATGCAATCACCTTGCTAAAATTAGTATTGTACGGACTATGTATGTACGAGAAAATAGTTGCTAACCTTTTAGGATCAAAAAGAGGAGAAATCTTATCAAATAAAATCAAGTGGCATCCCTCACAAGCATTCCATCAAACACCTCTTGTGCACATGAAGAAAAAATGAGCTAGCATACACCTCCACCTTTCACCACCAAGGAAAAAAATGTAGGGAGGTGGGGTGGGGGGGGGGCTGGCTGCGTGTGTATATAGGCATGGCCCTTTTGTCGCGGGCCGTATTACGACCCGCGACAAAAGGGGTGCTGGCAGGAGGCGCCAGAGCCCAGACCCCTTTTGTCGCGGGTTGTGATACGGCCCGCGACAAAAGGGCGCGATAAAAGACCCGGCTCGCTCCAAATGGTTTCGGGGCGACGTGGCCATGCCATTTATCGCGGGTGCTGGCGCGCCCGCGACAAAAGGCTCACATGAAAGCCCTGTTTTCTACTAGTGCAGCCTGCTGCAGCTACCTAGTGGTGTCAAAAAATTAATGTCCACATTTATTTATTTATTTATGTCGAAGTTTGTCTCGGCCCATACTGTCTGATATGAGTGCGGATGCAGTAGATCGCGAACTTCTGAAGTTCTGATGATGGCATCAAAATTTCTTGAATTTACAAGGGTACGTACAATTAGTTAGGGATTGTTATCCAAGTTTCTCCTTTCATGGCATTTTTCTTTTACTGCCATTCTGTTGCAAAGTTCTTTGAGATACCAAGCTCCGATATACCATATACTATCAATCACTCACTATGTTCTCCACAAATATAGGATGCGAGTTACTCCTCTCTATTCGTTACTGTAGGACCTTAACTTGATACTTATTATATCAGTAAACGGAGGGGAGGGAGTAGTATTTTAATTAGGATAGGATCTTATGTACCCCGGGACATGGGGTCGCTAACATGTGGGGCCACCACCACCAGGAGTGGGTGTACTTTTTTTTGCATGAAAGATCAAAATCTATTCCATGAGTTCACAAGAAGTACAAAGCACCCCGAACATAATATAAATTACATCGAGATCCTTGGACCACCTAACAACCACTGCTGCCAGAGCGAGCCACCGACACACCATTGTCGCCGCTCCCTTACCGAAGCTAGCCTGACGATGTTGATGATAGTCAGGAAGTCTTCGTGCACGTGTCCCTAAGAACCAGCACCCTATAGCCGAAATCGCCGCCATTAAACCCTTGAATTTATCCGAAGCTTCTAACAACAAACCTCTACCACGTGTAGACTGGACGAGATCCACCACTTCATGGAAGCGGCGACCAGACGAATACCCGCCCTCCGCAACCGCCACCGGCGAGATTGCCGCTGACGAGGTGGATGAAGAGGCGGCAATAACTTATTGTTGTCCCACACAGCACCGCCATAGCCACCATAGAGACGATGCCGATTTACCAAACTCTAACTTTAGGGACCTTCTATAGCACCGAGCGCAAGTCCGAGGTCCCCACCCTCCCACCGCCGGAGCGACTAGTAGAGGAGGCGGGAACCCGTTGATTCCCGGGCGTAGACGGCAAGGACGAGGCAGATGGGTGGCGGCGGCTGCTAGGGTTTCCACCCTAGCCGCCGCCTCTCTTTTCTTTCACGGGAGTGGGTGTACGTTAGAGGAGCTGCTTCCAGTACTTTGCTTTACGGTAAGAAGCCCAACAAAACTCATATCACCTCAAATTAAATAGAAGTGCTACATAGTTGAAAACAAGATTTGTTAGGGATATTTTATAATTTGCCACACTTTTATCAGATCTCTATTATGTGCCACATAACCACCACAAGTCAGCAATGACATGTGGTGGTCATGTGACAAATAATAAAGGTATAAAGAAAATTGTGGAAAATTATAAAATGCGCCGGTTTGTTAGCATACTTACTCCCGGCGTGTTTAAATTTCGATGATCAACAACTTACAACTTACCATTTGGATGATGCTTTGTACTAATAATATGCATTTGATATTTGTATGAACATACATGAAATGAAAGAGATTTGCCAGATGAATGGAACGGTACCGTTTATACATTCTCAGTGATTAGGACATCCCATCTCTTGATACAACCGTTGTACCTACAGCCACACAAATACAAGGACCAATCACTCGAGCTCATGCCAAACAACTTAACTATCAGTTACTTTCTTTTCTTGGAACTATTCCTCTTATATATGAGAATATGATGCTGCCTAAATCAGATATGTTTGTTACTCTTAGGAATGATGGACCTAGCAAGGATGAGGAGGACAAGCATTGGAGCATGATCACACATGGAGGAGATGGCAACAAACATGTGAGGATTCAAGAGAACGGCCCAAGTGGAGATTTAAGAACATTAAAGCCACCATAATGGAGCAACAGTGCTTGGACGAATTCTACAAGTTTCCCCATCATAAAATTCGTCCAAGAGTTATTTATGGTGCTGCGTCACCTTATTTAATGGGCCAGGCCCATGTATTTTCGGATTAGGTATTTTAGGGGATTTTAAGAGGCCATATAAGTGGAGGAAGGCCCATTTAGGGGTGTTTTTTGGCCAACCCTAGCTGGTTGGACGAAAATTCCTTCACTTCCCCCATATATATCCCTCTGTAGCCATCATTAGAACTTGGATTTTGATTAGATTAAAAGTTAGCAAATTGCTGCAACTTCGTGTACTTCTTTTGAGGCTAACGCCCAGAATAAGACCGACTATTCGGAATCCCGCCATTATCAATCAAGCTTTCATCTCTATTCGCAATATTCTGATTGCATCTTTAGTTCTTACTTGTTCTCGATTTCAGGTAGGAATTACGACCTTCTGGTCAGGCTGATCATGCTCCCGCAAGATCAGTAACTCCCGGAGATTGTCCTAGCGATTGCATTGGCGCACGAGCTTTGCACGTGTAGTCGGATCGTCAAGCACGAACTCCACCAACAAATCGATCTATCTTCATCTCATCGAAAGATTGGACACCTTTGCCCTATCAAGTGGTATCAGATTTCAGGTTGCTCGGTGAGATTTATAGTTTTCCTAGTGTAGATTGCATCGTCTTCATACCTAAAGCCCACGAAAAAGCCAAAAATATACTAGGTTTAGATCATCCGCCCCATAGCCCGCCAAGCCATTGCATGATCTTTTCAGTTTTTGCTTTTTGAGTCTTTGTCTGCAATCGCCGTGTCGCGTGCTGGTCTTAGCGCCTAGAGTCGTTAGAGTTTCGAGTTCTGGTCATAGTAGTCGCGTCGTCGCCGCACCATCTCCGCTTGTAGTCCTCACCATATCACCGCCACCATATACTTCCGCCACATCTGCCATCAACTCCTTGTTGTGCCCCTATTCTTGCCATCATAGTAGGGTCTTTCTTGATCTTCGTTTCAGAGTTTTTTTGGGTTTTAGATCCGTTTTCTTGGTCAATTTCGCGTTTTTCATCGGAATCCTGATAGCAGTCTAGCGGAAAAAAAAATTGGCGCCCGACCATAGAGACCTCTGTGGCCTAGCGTCAAGGTAGACTCCGCGGAAAAAAAACTGGACGCCTTACCTTAGGTGCCTCTATCCTCCAGCGCCAGTTTCGCTGCCTCGTGCATTTTGTGCCGCGTCGTGACCTCGTTGGTGATTTAGGCTCGCTTCTCTAATACGATCTAGCCTAGGACCAGCACAGTACCTTCGTTGAGCGTTTACTCAATTTGCATCGCTGATTTGATTACTGTGCCACCATATCACTATACTTTGCCTTCCCAGAGCTCCACAAATTTCTCCACGTGCTTTGTGTCGACACCTGGTAATCGCTTTGTGCAATTTCGGGGAGAAGCTGATCTTTGTTGGTTGCCGTATCACCTTCCTCTTGTTTGGTAAGAACTTCTAAGAGCTTTGTATTTTGCTTGACGAATTGCGCGTGAACCACCATATTCCGTAGTTTGTAGGCATATACATTTGTGCTTTTTGTGTACTAATCATGACAGGACCTACACCGGGAGCTGTTGACTCGGCAAAGATGACGACTGAGAAGTTGCATGCTCACTTCACTCACCTTTTGGGCAGGCATGCACGTGACATCGATGCGCGCATTGGTGATGTGGACGCCAAACTCACCGACGCGTTGGACAAGCTGGATGGCCTCGAGACAGCTTTCAACTCCAAGCTCGACGCCAAGTTCCAGGAGCTCTTGACTCGGTTGCCGCCACCTCGCGACAACGTGCGACGACGCGAGCGCCACATTCCTCGTGCGGATGTGCCTGCGGGTACCGCTCCTGCTGCAGCAGCCGCACATGACGCGCCTTCTGATGAAGGATACGAAGACTATGAAGGGGACGCGGACGAGCGGGTAGATGAGAACATACTGGACGGCGAGGAAGTCGAACAACCTGCACCAGGTCGTCCACGACAACTGAACCGCAACGCTCGCCCACCTCCGCGCCCGATACGTGATGATGATCATGTTGCTAAATTAAAACTGAATATTCCGCCATTTGAGGGAAGATATAATGCTGATGCATATCTTACATGGGAATTGGAAGTAGAACAATGCTTTGCATGCTTAAAATACCCTGACCACTGATACGTCTCAAACGTATCTATAATTTCTTATGTTCCATGCTACTTTTATGATGATACTCACATGTTTTATACACATTATATGTCATTATTATGCGTTTTCCGGAACTAACCTATTGACGAGATGCCGAAGGGCCGCTTCGTTGTTCTGCTGTTTTTGGTTTCAGAAATCCTAGTAAGGAAATATTCTCGGAATCGGACGAAATCAACGCCCAGCATCTTAGAATTCCACGAAGCTTCCAGAACACCCGAGAGCCACCAGAGGGGAACCCTGGGGGGCCCACACGTGGTGGCGGCGCGGCCAAGGAGCCAGGCGCGCCGCCCTACTGTGTGGTGGCCCCAGGCCCCCTCCGACTCCGCCTCTTCGCCTATTTAAGCCTCCTCGACCTAAATCTTCGATACGGAAAAGTCACGGTACGAGAAACCTTCCAGAGCCGCCGCCATCGCGAAGCCAAGATCTGGGGGACAGGAGTCTCTGTTCCGGCACGCCGCCGGGACGGGGAAGTGCCCCCGGAAGGCATCTCCATCGACACCACCGCCATCTCCATCAACGCTGATGTCTCCCATGAGGAGGGAGTAGTTCTCCATCAAGGCTAAGGGCTGTACCGGTAGCTATGTGGTTAATCTCTCTCCTATGTACTTCAATACAATGATCTCATGAGCTGCCTTACATGATTGAGATTCATATGAGCTTTGTATCACTATTCATCTATGTGTTACTCTAGTGATGTTATTAAAGTAGTCTATTCCTCCTCCATGGTGTAATGGTGACAATGTGTGCATCATGTAGTACTTCGCGTAGGTTATGATTGTAATCTCTTGTAGATTATGAAGTTAATTATTGCTATGATAGTATTGATGTGATCTATTCCTCCTTCATAGTGTGATGGTGACAGCGTGCATGCTATGTTAGTACTTGGTGTAATTGCAATGATCTATCATGCACTCTAAGGTTATTTAAATATGAACATCGAATGTTGTGGAGCTTGTTAACTCCGGCATTGAGGTGCTCTTGTAGCCCTACACAATTAGTGGTGTTCATCATCCAACAAGAGAGTGTAGAGTGGTTTTATTATGTGATCAATGTTGAGAGTGTCCACTAGTGAAAGTATGATCCCTAGGCCTTGTTTCCAAACATCGAATCTCCATTTATTTACTGTTCTGTTACATGTTTGCTTGTTGCCATATTTTATTTAGATTGTTATTACCACTCATATCCATCCATACCACTTGTATCTCACTATCTCTTCGCCGAACTAGTGCACCTATACATCTGACAAGTGTATTAGGTGTGTTGGGGACACAAGAGACTTCTTGTATCGTGATTGCAGGGTTGCTTGAGAGGGATATCTTTGACCTCTTCCTCCCTGAGTTCGATAAACCTTGGGTGATCCACTTAAGGAAAACTTGCTGCTGTTCTACAAACCTCTGCTCTTGGAGGCCCAACACTGTCTACAAGAATAGAAGCACCCGTAGACATCAAGCACTTTTCTGGCGCCGTTGCCGGGGAGGTAAGGTAAAAGGTATTCACATCCTCCGACTACTAAGCTATTTTCTAGTCTTGATGCCGGTGTGTGAGTGCTCGAAGCTATTTCCTTTAGATCCTGCAATTGCATCTTTTTGTTTCTTGTTTTTATTTTTCACTAGTTAGGCATAATGGAAAACAACAATGAGCTTCTTAATCTATTTCCTGACACTAGTAGGAAAAGCCTCATCAGTGGCGCACAAAAAATGGATTCTGTGGCGCATGGGAGGTGCGCCACAGAAACGTCGCCACAAAAATAAGGTTTCTGTGGCGCACCTGCCCATGCGCCACGTAATTAAGGTTTCGTGGCGCACTTGTTCTTAGGTGCGCCACGTAAAAGCGTGCGCCACGTAATTGGTTTTTAGTGCGCCACGGAATTTGCTTGTATTATACACGATTTTGTGCTGCCTCGCTATACACATGCAGTTTATAGACAACAATACGGATACACGGATACACGGGTTATATACGACAACATTCAGATATAATATAAATATCATGTACATTGCACGGATATAACATAGACATCATCATCACATTACTTAGAGCCCGATCGAGATACATATATAGTGGCAAGTGTCAAATGTTTTGCATACAACTCTTAATTCATACAAAATTCACAATTTCGAGATACAAAGTAGTCTTCATCCGGTTCCTCCTTTGCTCCGTCATCTCTACCCACCGGGCTCGCTTGCATCGGGGTCCTTCATCCGAGTTCCTACTATGATGAAAATGGAAGAAAGTGAGACCAACAAGTCCGATGCACAAGAGAAATGGAATAAATGCCTCATACATTGTTGGTCAACACAAATATTAACATTCAGGGACGGTGTAAGTGAGACCAAGTCCGATGCACAGGAGATTGATATTTGTGCTATCTTACCAGGCTCACTTACGCCGCCCCCGAGTGTACGGTGACCAAACATTTTAATCATCGGCATTTTGAAAATGTCAAAGCAAATGGAATGACAAAATGGAATAAGTGCCTCATACATTGTTGGTCAACACAAATATTAACATTCAGGGATGGCGTAAGTGAGACCAAGTCCGATGCACAAGAGATTGATATTTGTGCTATCTTACCAGAGCTCACTTACGCCACCCCCAAGTGTACGGTGACCAACATTTTAATCATCGGCATTTTGAAAATACCAAAGCAAATGGAATGACAAGGGCCTCATACTTTGTTGGTCGAAACAAATATTAACATTTCGGGACGGAGTTAGCGAGCCAGGTAGGATGCACAAGAGATTGATATTTGTGCAATCACACGAGGCTCACTAACACCGCCCCTGAGTGTACGGTGACCAAGCATTTTAATCATCGGCATTTTGAAAATCTCAAAGCAAATGGAATGACAAAATGGAATAAGTGCCTCATACATTGTTGGTCAACACAAATATTAACATTTAGGGATGGTGTAAGCGAGGCCGGGTAGGATGCACAAGAGATTGATATTTGTGCTATCTTACCAGGCTCACTTACGCCACCCCGAGTGTACGGTGACCAAACATTTTAATCATCGGCATTTTGAAAATCTCAAAGCAAATGGAATGACAAAATAGAATATGTGCCTCATACATTGTTGGTCAACACAAATACTTTGCGAAGGGCCCCCTTTCCCCGGTCGGCGTTCAGTCAACGGGTGCTTGACGACACAACAACGCCGATCCGCATCTCCGGCGCAGAACCACGCCAGTCCCTCGTTGTCCAGGTGAACGAGTCCTTGATGCAAAGACCGTGCCGGCCTGCCCAAGCATTATGCCGGGCCGTGTTGCCACGCTTCAGCCGTGTGTCCCGCGCCCGCATCTGTTCGCCTTCTTGCCCGGTGAACCAATAGGCTGATCGTTGGAATAAGGAAACCGATGACAGCCGGTCGCAAGATTAAATTGCGATCGGCCGTCATCGGCTTCCTTATTCCAACGATTAGTCTATTCGTTCACCGGGCAAAAGGCGAAGAGTGCAGGCGCGTGATCGACACGGCCCGAAGCGCGACAACATGGGTCGGCATGATGCTAGGGAGGCTGGCACCGTCTTGGCATTAAGGACTCGTTCACGTACTCGGACGGCGAGAGAAGAAAAGTGGTGCTGCGCCGGAGAGGCATGTCGGCGTTGTTGTCTCATCAAGGACTCGTTCACGGAACGGCGGCCGAGGAAAGGGGGGCTCGTCTACAAAGTATATTGCGGCGTATAGGTGACCAAACATTCTAATCATCGGCACTAAAATGGAAGAAAGGCCAATGCAATTAAGAAGTAGCTAGTATGAACTAAATGGAATGCCTCATACTTTGTTGGTCGAAACAAATATGAACATCCCGGGATGGCGTTAGTGAGGCCGGTAGGATGCACAAGAGATTGATATTTGTGCCATCACACCAGGCTCACTAGCGACACCCGGAGTGTACGAGTGATCAACCAACCATCTAATCATCGACAAGTACAAAAACACCACCAAACCAAGCAACCATGGTGACATAAGTCAAGATGCTCAAACACACATAGCATGCATGGAGCGAGATGCTCCAAAGGGATTATTCATCACTTGGTAGTAACCAAGTGATGCTGGCAAGAGAGAGGCCAAGCCTAAGCTAGTCAATCCAAGTAGAGATGGATATGCATAAGTAAGCAAGAACACATAGCCTATCCAAGTTAACCAGATAAAACCAACCTTGACAGCCAACTGAATCACCTAGCACCACCTAGCATTTTAAAACCATCAGAAACAGTCCTTTTTGTTCAAAGGATACCACAGTGGCATTCATTTACATGATCCTCTACGGTGGATATCTCTAATTTCATCAAAGCCAACAAGAAAAAGAAATATATCATTACTCAGTTGAGTTCAAAACAAAGCTAGGGTCCATAAGGGATTACTCATCACTTGGTAGTAACCAAGTGATGCTGGCAAGAGAGAGGCCAAGCCCGAGCTAGTCAATCCAGTAGAGATGGATATGCATAAGTAAGCAAGAACACATAGCCTATCCAAGTTAACCAGATAAAACCAACCTTGACAGCCAACTGAATCACCTAGCACCACCTAGCATTTTAAAACCATCAGAAACAGTCCTTTTTCTTCAAAGGATACCACAGTGGCATTCATTTACATGATCCCCTACAGTGGATATCTCTAATTTCATCAAAGCCAACAAGAAAAAGAAATATATCATTACTCAGCTTGAGTTCAAAACAAAGCTAGGGTCCATAAGGGATTACTCATCACTTGGTAGTAACAAAGTGATGCTGGCAAGAAGAGAGGCCAAGCCTCGAGCTAGTCAATCCAGTAGAGATGGATATGCATAAGTAAGCAAGAGCACATAGCCAATCCATGTTAACCGAGATAAAACCAACCTTGACAACCAACCGAATAACCTAGCATCACCTAGCTAGTCTTTTAAACCATCGAAACTTCCCATTTTCTTCAAAGGATACCATAGTGGCATTCATTTACATGATTCCCTATCGTGAATATCTCTATTTGGATAACATAAGCAATCCACACCAAGAAACAAGTCCTCATCACCTTATACAAGGTTCAAACTTTGGATTTGTTTCCAACAAAGGTTGGAAAACAAATCAAATCCATTTAGTTTAACCGAATCATCACCAACACATGGTTCATTAATAAGAAGTGACAAGCATAGCACCAATTAATCAAGCAATATAGCAGACATCGAGTAACAAACATAGCACCAATTAATCAACTATAGCTCCATCAAGTAACAAGCATAACAGCAATTAATCAAGCAATAGCAAGCATGACCTGCACATGACACTTTACTAAAGCCAAAGCTTCAAGTAAAGCAATCAAGGCTTTCATGCAGTTCTTGACGAGCAACAACCGCAAGCAATGGGATCATAATTCAATCCCTGTGCACATACAAGGTGATAAGCAGTTAATTGCAATTGCATTAGACATCAATTGCAACCTGGCACAGGTGAAGATTGAATCACCCAATGTCCAGAACCAAGCAATTGCATGGATTAAGAAAAGGGGGACTGGAGCAACAACCATGGGAGTCCAACAATGGCATTCTATAACCAAAGGCACCTCCAACAATGTCAAGCTAAATCGTTCCAACATCGTGCTAGCAACTAGCAACACAGCAGCATCAACATCCAGAGCACAACAGCAGCACAACAACATCCAGAGCATTTCATCGAGCACTTTGTGCTCGCGCGGGAGAGGAAGAGGGAGGGGAGGGCAGAGGTGGAGCTCACCGAAAACAGGGGTGGAGGAGGAGTTTGACGACGATGGCAGGGGTGGAGGAGGTGGAGGACGCGGCGGCTCGGCCTCCTCCTTGATGCGGCGGCGCCGGACCCTCCTCCTGCACGCCCTGGCCCCTCCTCCTCCACGCTGCAGCGGCATGTGCTGCTGGTGGCGGGGATGGGTGGAGCGTGGGGGCATGCGCCCCTCGCGGAGGAAGGCGGCGGCGACGGCGATGGCGACGACGACGACCATGGCGGCGCGCCTTGGTACGGACCGGAGGGGGAGAAGGGAGAGAGGCGGCGCGGCGGGTAGAGGGGATGAGGGCGCGGGGAGGGGTACGGGGATAATATAAGTTAGCTTATTTCTGTGGCGCACCAGCTCAAGTGCGCCACATAATCAACAACTTCTGTGGCGCACCAGAGCAAGTGCGCCACGTAAATAGTTATTTCGTGGCGCAGCGAGCCGTGTGCGCCACAGAAATAGTTATTTCTGTGGCGCACACGGCCTGCTGCGCCACAGAAATACCTACGCTAATAATTGGGAGTGCCAGGATGTGGGCCCTACATAGTTTCTGTGGCGCAGGGTTCAGCAATGCGCCACAAAAATAAGCTAGTTTTGTGGCGCACACAGTCTCGTGCGCCACAAAATAAGTTTCTGTGGCGCACTCAAAACGGTGCGCCACAGAACTAAGCTTCGCCTATAAGGGTTTTCCTACTAGTGTGAGTTAAGATATGAATTGTTTGATGCGAAAATTAAAAAACCTATGGAACCTTATTTGCATGATAGTAGCAATTTTATTAGTATGAATGCAATTACTGCTAATGCTATGGAAAAGTCTAAGCTTGGGGAAGCTAGTTTTTGTGATCTTTTTAGCTTCCCATCTTTAGGGGAGACAATTTGCTCTGATAATACTTTATCTCCCATATGCGATAACTCTAATGATGCTTCTGATATTTTAAATCCACCTGCTGAAAGTATTCCGTATAAAATACCTATGAAAATTATTGAACGTGTTATAGATAACCGCTATGAAGGGGATGGAACTATCCATCCTGGAGATCATTTACTGCTTCTGCATGAATTATGCGGGTTATTCAAGTGTGCAGGTATCTCTATGGATGAAGTGAAGAAGAAACTATTCTCTATGTCGCTGTCTGGTAAAGCGGCGCATTGGTACAAACTGCTGAAGGATGGGCATTCTCTTGATTGGAAGGATATTGTGCCTCTATTTTACTCTAAATTCTATCCTCCAAGTGAAATTCACAAAGACCGGAACCGCATATATAATTTCTGGCCTCATGATGGAGAGAGTATTGCCCAAGCATGGGGGAGATTGAAGTCTTTAATGCTCAAATGCCCCAATCATGAGCTTCCTGGTAATATCATCATTGAGAATTTCTATGCAAGACTTTCTTTTCAAGATAAAACCTTGCTGGATACTACTTGTTCTGGATCATTTACACGCAATGAAGAAGAGTTTAAAAGGGACCTTCTTGATCGGATTCAGGAGAACACTGAAGGATGGGAGAACAACAAAGGTAAAGAGTCAGGTATAAACTATGATTATGAATGCATTGAAACTTTTATGGATACTCGATAAAATTCGAAGTATGAGTGCTACTTATGGTCTTGACTCTCAAGTTGTTGCAAATCTTTATAAAGCTTTTGCCTCTCATTTTGAATTGCCTAGGAAGAATTTTGATAAGTATCATGAACCTTTTAAAGACACTTGCATGAAGGATGAAACTCTTTTTAATGATTGCAATGAACATGCCCAAACTTCGTTTCTTATAAGCATGTTAATTTTTGTGGAATGCATAGACCCTGTGGAATTAATCAAATCGAAGATGAATATTGTATCCACCATATGAATGAAAAAACTAGAAAGTGGTCTAGGGCTCTAGATGATCTTGGTGAAAAGGTTTGTGCCATCTATCCTTTTATTTGCGAACTTTGCCATAGAGTGGGTCATTTTAATTTTCAATGCTCCTCCAATGATAATTCGAACCCCATGAGTGCTGCAAATTTGTATTGTGATGATGAAATTACTCCTAATCAGCATGATGAACTTACTCTATTTTTATGGTGTGAAGAGTTATCAAGAAAAATCTCTTTGTTACATATGAGTGATCTTGATATTGATGATGTCTTGTGTGGGTGTTTTTCTTATTGCATTGATAATTGCCATACAAATACTTACATACAAAATATTTTAGAAGATGACACTTTGCAAAAATATGATAGGACCTCTGTGTGTTTTGAACTTATTAATGAAAAGGAGGAATCCTCCCAAGTTTCTTCTATTGTTTCTGGAAATAAATCAGGTTATGTGGAGGAGCTCCCTTCAAGCCTCTTCCTCCTAAAGAAGGGAACGAGGAGAAGGAAGAGAAGAAGAAGAAGAAGGGAACGAAGAAGAAGAAGAAGGGAAATAAAAAGAAAGAGGTAACGACATATCCCCGCGTGTATGAGATAACGATAGGTAACCGTAAGTATGTTGCTCCTGATGATTATTATGATAATGAATCTGAATACAATGATCTTCCTATGCCCTTTACCTACATTAGTGATCATGATTTGAAAGAGCACACTACTTTTGATATTGGAAATCTCTGGGAAACTAATTCTGAAAATGATGATGTTAATAATTACCATAGTATCAGTACTATCCATGCTTCCTCTCATAATGATATAGAAAGCTCTAAGCTTGGGGATGAGGTGTTTGAAAATCCTTTTGCTACTGATCATTATATGTTTGATACATCTCCTTCTAGTAACAATGATGGTATGGTCACAGATGAACATACTATGAAAGATAACTATTCTATTTCTTATGATGACACTATGCCTCCAATCTTTGATGATTATTATAAAGAATGCTATGGTATAAGTTATAACTATCCTTATGAAGATTGTCATAGTTATGATTGGATTGCTAAAAACAATTCCCTTAGTATGCAACTTGTCTACCATGTTCAAATTCTTGATAATAATCTTGCTCCAATTACTATTAATGAGAAGAACTCTTCTTATGCCAAAATTAATGATACTTTTATGCATATGAACCATGATAAAAATGTTTTAAGTGATGGGTATATTGTGGATTTCATCAATGATGCTACAAAAAGTTATTATGAGAGAGGGAAACACGGTTATATACATCTTAATAATATTAAGTTTCCCCTCTCTATGTTGAGAATCTTGAAGTTACTCGTGTTTTATCTTCCTATGCTTGTCACTTTGTTCTTCATGAATTCATTTGTGTACAAGATTCCTATGCATAGGAAGTGGGTTAGACTTAAATGTGTTTTGAACTTGCTTTTTGATGCTCTCTTTTGCTTCAACTCTTATGTCTTGTGAGTGCATCATTAAAATTGCTGAGCCCATCTTAATGGCTATAAAGAAAGCACTTCTTGGGAGATAACCCATGTGTTTATTTTTCTACTGTTTTGTTGTGTTTTGGAAGTTGTTACTACTGTAGCAACCTATCCTTATCTCTATTTTATTGCAATGTTGTGCCAAGTGAAGTCTCTAATAGAAGGTTGATGCTAGATTTGGATTTCTGCGCATAAACAGATTTTTTGCTGTCACGAATCTGGGTATGATTCTCTGTAGGTAACTCAGAAAAATCTGCCAATTTACGTGAATGATCCTCATGTATGTACGCAACTTTCATTAGTTTTGAGTTTTCTGATTTGAGCAACGGAAGTACCTCTTAAAAATTCGTGTTTACTAGTTGTTCTATTTTGACAGATTCTGTCTCTGTTTTTTTGCATTGTCTCTTGTGGACTTTAAGTGAGGCTTTTGTGGTGACCCGGCATACCACTGCATGGTGTAGTATGCAAGTCTGATATAACACCAATGAAACACCGTTCCACTAGTATTATATCGCTCAGAGTGGTACAACAGAAACATATGCGGGTCCAAGGCATGTCTATAGAATTACAACATTGACTCTGTTACATAAGATCATCACAGCCTCCTACTTTACAATGAGGTAAAACTGCAAATAAACTCCAGAAGAACGACTCGTGGTCTAATCCTACCACGAACTCTATTTGTAGAGTATTTAACTAGCTATAGAGGCTATGATTCTAGCTAAATAGGAGCTAGGTTTAGGAAACTAGTTCCTTTCTATTGCTAAGCTAAGTTTTATACTTGTTGGATGTGGTATCTGACTCCTCTGACAGGGTCCTATCTCTTGAAGTAGTTGTTGACTCCTCGTTCTTCGAGTTGCACTGTAGATCCTCCTTCGATGCCTCCATATCTAAGCAGGGGATTTAAGAGTGGGATGAGTACGAGCGTACTCAACAAGTTCATTATAGGAAAGAGGTGTTTAATGCACTAGCTACGGCATTAGACCGGAAAGTCTAATACCAATGCAGGTTTTCATAATCATTTCTTCAAGAGGTTGCTTTTATTCGGAAGAACTATGTCCGTCAGCCTTCACCGGTTTACTAGAACTTCATGGAGCTCCTTTCCGGCAGCGTTCGCGAGTTCCATATCCCGGAACGAGGAGTGACAGGTCACGGTTCATTACACTCTGCAGAGGTGTGTTGCTTTACCCATAAGAGATCTTAACCTTGGTGCCAACCGAGCCGCGAGCTCGTCCACACTTCCTTTGGTGTGAGGCCCGGTATAAGGTCTAGCCAATCATGTTCCTCCGCTACCTCGAACACCCACCCGTTGTTGCATGCCCCGACCCTGGGTCCACGTCGGTCCCATTATTCCCGTAGATTTCAGGGTGGACCCCGACCACGACGACGATGCTCGGGCTCTACCATACACTCCTACGCCGGTAGCTGCAACCCATCATAGACCGCATTATCGTGGGGAATTAGAATGGGATCCCCACCCTCCGGTTGTTCCGCAAGACATAACTGCTACGGTAAGCATTGCATTACCGTGGGGAATTAGAATGGGATCCCCACCCTCCGGTTGTTCCGCCAGATACAACTGCTACGGTAAGCGCATCCGTTGATGAGCGAGAGGTGGAAACACTTTTGACTACTCCGTCCCACTCCGGATCTTATGGTTAACACGGGTATTACGGCACAAGAATCACTGGCGACATTTGTTGTTTAATCCTAGATGGATATAAACCCTTGCAATGGAACCTCCACCATATCAACACAATCCATGGTTCCATTGCCCACCACATAGTCATATTCATAGTTATGAAAGTAGTGGTTTTGGTTTTTATGCAATAGTGATAACCATAGTACTTTGCAAGTAATTTGATAGAAATACTCAAATGACATGAGCAAGTGATGAACTTGCCTTTCTTGACTGCAAGATTATGCAGACAAGGTCTTCGTACGCATTAACTCCAAATTCTGAAATATCATCATCGTCCGGTAAGGACGATGTTTAAAAGATTGGCAAGGATGCAATAGTGCATAAGTATGAGATGCAATCGCTCTAAGCGTGACTTAACCCGATGATTTAGGATTAGTGAATTGAAATGATTTGTTTAGGGTGTGTTGCACTTTTTAGAGTGATTCACAGACAAGGTTCTTATTCAGGTGTGGTTACATGGTATCATGAACAGGTGCTGCAATATATAATAACAATAAGATTAATAGCACACAACTATAAAATTTGGTATAATCTTAACATGTAATGAATAGTGGTTGGTTTTAACACTACATTGCATGGTTAATGATTAATTATCATATACTTCAAAAGAATAACTTTTGAAGAACATGTTCTTTAATTAAGAACAAGTATGATAATTAGGGTTGTGTGGTTCTAGGGTTTATTATGGTTTCCACTGCTTCTGGAGTAAGTAGTAGATGGATCTTAACAAGGTTGGAAGCACAATAGCTAGAGATTATAAGGTTTCGTGAAACATATCATAAGCAATTTATTATACATAGGTGCTATCAAGGTTGGTATACCTTGCTGATGATAGCTGGCTAGGGTTTATAAATCTTGTTAGGTATAGTTGATGATTACTCTATGTTTTCTTCAAAAGAATAACTTTTGAAGAACATACTTCTTAGCTAATGAGAAGTATCTCAATTAGAGTTGGGTTGTCTAGGGTTTACTAGTGGTTTCACTAGGTAATGAACACTTGGTTCCTAAATAAGATGGTTCGTAAATATCTCACACTAGTAGGGTTTAGTGTGTATAGTATCTGATGCACAATATTGGGTATGGTTGCTATTATGGTTCATCACAAGGGTGTGATGCTAATTAAGGTTCATAAAGGATTATATCCTTGGTGATAGGGACTAGGTTTGATCCTACTTGATCAACTTGGTTTAATGGTATGCATGCATGGAATGCTAAATTGGTAGTGATAGGGTTCTACATTTTATGTGGATATAGATATGTCTTAAGTTGCTAATTATGGCTCTATGGTAATGGAGTAACATGATCACATGTTCTAACCAAGGGTTTAGGTTAGAATTAAATTAAGGTTCACATGTAATAATGGATCCGGGTTTCCTAATTGAATTTAGGGTTTTGGGTTTTCACATGAAATGATAGGGTTGTACTATCATTCCATATGGAATTAGGGTTTGCTATTTACCATGTAGTTCTATGATTAATAACTTCATTTTAAAGTTGAAGGTATTAGTAACTTGGAGTTAAAAATAATATTGAATTTGGCATTTTAGTATTTTTAATTAATAATTAAGGTAATTATTAATTAGGGTTTAAATTTCCACTGATAAAGATTTAACAAAATAATGAATAAAGAAAATAGCTTTAATGTTTTCTTTATTTTTCTTACTGGTTTTTATTTATTTTAGAAGGTTTTCCAATTTATTGAATTTTAATTCAATTTAGAATTAAAGAAAAGGCTTATTTAATAAGTATTGAATAATGAAATTTTTATTAAAAATAAAAATTTCATTTTATATTTTTATTGAATAGAGTTTTCTTTTCTAAGAATTTTGATATCTTAATTATATTTTTCTGAGTTATAATGAATTTTCTAAATGATTTCGAATTTGCAGGTATTTTCTGGAATTTGAATTTAAACGAAATAACTAAATCTACCCGGGCTTCTTACCCACGAAGACACTGACTAGTGGGCCAGTCGCCACGTTGGCTGCCCCCGTGGCGGTGAGGTGGCAACCAAGTGCATCACCGGCGGCCTGTGATGGTCGACGCCGGCGAATTCGAGTTCCCGCGGGGGCGTGCGCATGCTTGTTGGAACCAGGGAAGTGAGACGGACCAAGTGGTGGCGGCGCCGCTCCGAATAGGTCACCGGAGCGTGCTCGCCGGTGACGTGCGGCGGCGAGGGTCACGGGCCTACGGTGAGGAGCATGCTAGAGGATGCTAGGGGAAGAGCTAGGATGCCCTGGAGAGTCAGCAACTCACCGTGAGCACGACAGGCTTGTCGGCGAGGCGATTGGAGGTCTATGTCGCCGGAATTGCTCGATGCCGGCGCCGGAGAAGACGGCCAGGCATGGTCGATTGCGAGCACCTCGGCACGATTCCTTGCGCACGGTGAGCTTGTAGACCATGGCGGTGCCGATGGTGGTCACGGTTGGGCTTGGGGAGGCTCTGAACGGCGGCGAGGGAGATGACCGGGGCGAGCTAGGGTTTCATCTGGGGCGAATTTTGGAGCAGGGGAGGAAGAATCCGAAGCTCCAGATCGTCATTGGGCTTTTATATGGCGCCAAGATGCGCCTCGTCATGCCTCCGGTCGAGGAGGTGCTGCCACGGCGAGGAGAAGCAGGCCACGGCGTCGTGGTGTCCACCATGTGATACGTCTCCGACGTATCGATAATTTCTTATGTTCCATGCCACATTATTGATGATATCTACATGTTTTATGCACACTTTATGTCATATTCGTGCATTTTCTGGAACTAACCTATTAAGAAGATGCCGAAGAGCCGATTCTGTTTTCTCGCTGTTTTTGGTTTCAGAAATCCTAGTAACGAAATATTCTCGGAATTGGACGAAATCAACGCCCGGGGTCCTATTTTGCCACGAAGCTTCCGGAAGACCGAAGAGGAGTCGAAGTGGGGCCACGAGGCGCCGCCACACTAGGGCGGCGCGGCCCGGGCCCCGGCCGCGCCGACCTGTGGTGTGGGGCCCTCGTGTGGCCCCCGCGTTGCCCTTCCGCCTACTTAAAGCCTCCGTCGCGAAACCCCCGAGCACCGAGAGCCACGATACGGAAAACCTTCCGGAGACGCCGCCGCCGCCAATCCCATCTCGGGGGATTCCGGAGATCTCCTCCGGCACCTCGCCGGAGAGGGGATTCATCTCCCGGAGGACTCTTCACCACCATGGTCGCCTCCGGAGTGATGAGTGAGTAGTTCACCCCCGGACTATGGGTCCATAGCAGTAGCTAGATGGTTGTCTTCTCCTCATTGTGCTTCATTGTTGGATCTTGTGAGCTGCCTAACATGATCAAGATCATCTATCTGTAATGCTATATGTTGTGTTTGTCGGGATCCGATGGATAGAGAATACTATGTTATGTTAATTATCAAGTTATTATCTATGTGTTGTTTATGATCTTGCATGCTCTCCGTTATTAGTAGATGCTCTGGCCAAGTTTTTGCTCTTAACTCCAAGAGGGAGTATTTATGCTCGATAGTGGGTTCATGCCTCCATTGATATCCGGGACGAGTGACGAGAAAGTTCTAAGGTTGTGGATGTGCTGTTGCCACTAGGGATAAAACATTGATGCTATGTCTAAGGATGTAGTTGTTGATTACATTACGCACCATACTTAATGCAATTGTCCGTTGTTTTGCAACTTAATACTGGAAGGGGTTCGGATGATAACCCGAAGGTGGACTTTTAGGCATAGATGCATGCTCGGATGGCGGTCTATGTACTTTGTCGTAATGCCCAATTAAATCTCACTATATTTATCATGACATGTATGTGCATTGTTATGCCCTCTCTATTTGTCAATTGCCCGACTGTAATTTGTTCACCCAACATGCTTTTATCTTATGGGAGAGACACCTCTAGTGAACTCGTGGACCCCGGTCCATTCTTTTATACTCGAAATACAAATCTGCTGCAATACTTGTTCTTTACTTGTTTTACGCAAACAATCATCTTCCACACAATACGGTTAATCCTTTGTTACGAGCAAGCCGGTGAGATTGATAACCTCACTCGTTTCGTTGGGGCAAATTACTTTGGTTGTGTTGTGCAGGTTCCACGTTGGCGCCGGAATCTCCGGTGTTGCGCCGCACTACATCCCGCCGCCATCAACCTTCAACGTGCTTCTTGGCTCCTCCTGGTTCGATAAACCTTGGTTTCTTTCTGAGGGAAAACTTGCTGCTGTGCGCATCATACCTTCCTCTTGGGGTTCCCAACGAACGTGTGAGTTACACGCCATCACCATGCGCCAGGAAGGGATGAGGACGACGCCTTCCCTGATATTTTGTACGAAGAGGTATGGTGGGCTGCAATGGGCTTTGCTGGGCTTGGTGCTGATGGGTTGCTGGTGGGTTGCTACGACCAGGTAAGTCCAGTTAAGTTTTTCCCTCCTCTTTTCAATTTCTGTTTCATTTTCTGTTTTTATTTCATTTTGATTCAAATTCTGTTTGAAGTCAATCATGTTTTGTATTTTTTTTACAGTTTGAATTTTTATGTACTTCACCCAAGATACTTTATAATTACTGTTGGGTATTATACACTTTAATATTGGTATTGAAACATTGGTCTATCAATTATTATTTGACTTTGAATTAAGTATCCTTATGGCATGAATTTGAATATCATCTTGGGAAGATTCAAATTAGTTTTCAAATGATAGTATTCTTATGGAATGGTATTTAGGGTTTTATTTGATATTATCTTGCAGGAAACAATCTCAAGGTAATGCTTATTAATGGATTTCAATAAGAAATTGATTTAATGGTATGGTTTGATGTGCTAAAATATCTCTAAGGCTTGACCTTCTATTTGAGAATGTTATCACTGGACTAATATTTTATGTGCAGAACTAGGTGCTAATTAATTGGAAACTCTGCTTGAACTCCTCCCAAGTTTAGTATTAATATTTTAGTTTAGTAATACCTTAAAATACCTAGAGTAGGTACTACTCTCCTTATGGTTGGGTCTTGGTTATAATGATAAGTGGTGGATCAACACCTATGGGTCTTAATAATATAATTAAGCACTAGGTTAATCTTAGGTTCATTATTGAAACATAAGATGTAGCTTGTGAGCAATTCTAGGGTTCTAAGGAGGTTCACCTAATGGCAATTGATTTGAATCTCAACTATGGCCTAGTTGGTGTTATGATCACTATAGTGACACATAACTAGGGTTGAGATTTAATTCTAGGGTATAGAGATGGTATGACACCATATTGCATGTGCTAGGGTTTAATCTCCCCTAACCCTGATAAGGTGGTTACTTACTTAATTGTTTATGTTCTCCTTTAATTACTAAGGACTTGAGAATTGGTTTTATCTTATACCAATAGATCTCTATTATATCCTTAGGCTATTGTTAAAGTAACTAAAGTTGTTATAGTTCTTTTTATAGCTAACTTTGGTCATATGAATGGATGGTTTCTCACCATATAAAGTATAGAGTTTTCTCTAGTGGTTTCCTTATGTTTCTTTGGTGAAGAATAAGTGGAATGTAGATGTGGTAGAATTGTACTTATGATCACCAAGTGATTGACAAGTTAAAGTTAGGATATAAGCCTATGGTTGCTTACTAGCTACCTCCCTATGATTTCATGTGGTGAATGAGATCTACTTATCCTATTAGAGTTTATCCTCAATACCCCAAGAACATGATCAGTGATTAGGCATGATCAACTTGTTCTTAATATATCTACCTCAAGTTCTTAGGGTTTATGATCATCACTCAATTTATAATGACCAAGGTTTGGCTTCCTAAGGTATCCCTCATTAAATGGATTTCTCACTTCTATTTATTTTCTTGAGTGTAACACCTTAGCTTGGGCTCTCTTATAAAGGAATGGTTTATTCTAATGTTTATGGTGTACTCACCATATCTCAATAAATATTAAGTCTAAAACTCCACTTGGCTATCTTGGTTGAATTAATATCCCCCTTACTTTATCAATTCATGGATATGTTATTATTCCATGTGATATTAGGTTGTCTCACCACTCCAAGATGTAATGGTTAATCTCCTAATACTTTGGTTCAATGATTGTCCTTGAGTCTTAAATAGGTAAAGCTAAGAGTGGTATGAAGGGTCTCACTCATTTGGGAAGGACTTGAATAATACTCTAGGGTTCCTCTTGAAGATGATGATTTGAATACTTGGATGTATATCCAAGGTTTAGCTCAAGGTTGGTTATTGCTTCTCTAATAATTATTATAGAACTCTCACCTCTCTAGGTTTGATGTACAACAATATGGAATAGAGAAGGATGGATATATTTCTAGAGTTCATCTCCTTGTCATGTTTCCAAGATTGAAATAGAATGAATACCATGAGGTTCATGGTAGGATCAAGGATTAGTTTAAGACATGGAAAAGATAAGTCAAGAATGGTTTCTCCAGTTATTGTTACTTGATTTATAGTTAAATAGATGTTCATATGTTATGGCAAAGATTACCATGTTATGATCTTTAATAAGATCAAGCAATTGATCATTGAGTAAAGTGTTGTTGGGTTGATTATTAGTTCCATTTGATCTAACCCCTTAGATCAAATCATCTCTACCCAAAACAAGGTTTTAGCAAAGTCACATTGAGGTTTATAGCACTGGACTTGATGAGCTACTTCAATTCCACCAAGGTCAAGTGAAACTTCGACTATCGTGGATCTGTTTTACTTTAAAGCGCGAAAATTCCCCGTATTTTCTATGCATGAATGCAATGCACACATCTGTTTCCTCTATTTTTGTAACCCCAATACCTGGGATATTACAGTCTCTACCCCTTAAACTAAACTTCGTCCTCGAAGTTTGATCTCTCTCACGTTTCCGGAGTGTGAATCTGACTTGTGCAGACTACAACTTTTCTTGAACTCCGTGGTGATCTAACTGGATATAATTGAATATATCCCTTGTCCAGATTCTTCCTGGAATCCATTAGGGTTTGTCTCTGAACATTATTTTCTTACTCCAGTTCTATGATTTTTCTCTAGAATCTAATAATACTTGTCTCTGAACCATGGCTTCTAACTTTAATTATTTGATTTCTTTCAACTCTATAAGCTTGTTTCCTTTCTTTTTGAAGATTCAATGATTAGGTCTTATTCTGGTGCTGCTAGTCTTATCTGAAGACTAATTCGATAATAAACTCCTAATTGATAAATAGGTCTTTGTTTTCCCTTACTACCAAAATTGCAGTAATGGTGCTTAATGAGGTACTAACTATGGAATTGGTCGTGATGGTTTATTTTTCTAATAATGGATTAGACTTATAAAATCCATCCAATCATGGTTGATGGTTGATACTTATAACTATTTTGGTTTCTTTAGGTTCCATGAAAGGAATCTTTCAAATTGACTTTAGTTTTGGTATAGTCAATCTCCTTCGGTCTTTGGCCTTCTTAAGCTGTATTTGGTCTATGGTATTTTCTTCGTCCAACTTCATTTATCTAAGTTTACTTGAGTTATCGTACTTCTGAGTACATATTACTCACTTACTCAAGTTATAGTCATCTTCTTACTTCCTCGAGGTATAAACCTCGGCTTCTGGTCTGATATCCTTCTGAAAGTAGTGTTCGATAATCTTATAAAAATAAGATCGAACTACCTCTCAGCTCAGACCTTCATCATCTATCTTGCTCAAAATATTGAGTTTTTGTACTTCCAACTCAATCTTTACTCTACCCCTTATAGTTTTCTTATGGTCTTCAACTTCTTTTCTTCCAACCATTGGATTGATGGTTAGAATATTGGTCTAGGTGTAACTTATGGTTGATATTCTTCTAAGGTCCTGTGAAGAATCCTTGTGGTGTATCCACTCAATTGTGGACATCCAATGTGAATCCTTCGACTAAATGATTATAGGTCATTGTTATTTGGCTAACAAAATTTTATTTGTTCACAACTTCTTGATACAAATAATCCAATGGTGGACTACTTGATACCAATTGTGTCTATTTGTTATCTAAAAATGGATTCTATTATCGGTTCTGATCAACTGGACGAGACATCCTCTACTTTATCTCGCAGTACTGATCCTATATCAATTGTGATCTTCTGATATCAACTATGGTCTTCTTATCTCTCGCTATGGTTTCATAGGTCATCTTCCTTCTATCAGGGTTTATTTTGTAAGAGAACCACTAACCGACACTATGAATATAGTATCCTAAGTGATTTCCCATGCATTCCCTCTTCTATGTTGACTATGGATCTGCTTCAGCTTCACCATAATCACCATATTTCTTACCTTCATGCTTCTTTCGTACTAAAGTACTCCTCTGATGAGGTAAGCATGAGTTTCTGATTGGTACTATCTTCAGAGTATAGTGGTTACTTCCCACAACTTTGCTTCCTTTCTCTGATGACCTTCATCTTGTCTTTAAAATCTTCAGAATTCGTCACTTCCTCACACGAATACCATTAGCCTCTAGATCTATAGCATCAAGTAAAGGCTTGATATTACAACATGCATTTGCATACCAAAGTCAAACTTCATGTATGGATCTAGTCAAATAATGAAAATCCAATAAAATCCAAGAAGATTCAGCTTTGTGCTTATAATACACACCATCATAAGCCTGAAAATGATAGTTGAGTAAGACATCTCTAAACATCAGGCTCTGATGTGTAGTATATAACACCACATAGTTAAGTTTATATCGTGATACTTAGCACGATTATATGGGATTCTACTACTTGTCTCAACATTTATCTTAATTGCACAATTGCAATGAGATAAACTTGAAACAAAGTGGTTTGGGATGGTTAAGGTTAACCTAATTTTCTTTGGAATTACTAACAAAGTATTATATTATATATAAGTGATGTTGAGGACTATTTTGTATGATACCACTAGTTCTAGTATGGTTACTCTGAACACATACTATTGGAATGTAGTTCCTATACTTCCATGTGTTCTTACCATGTAACTAGGGTTCTGATGTACTTGACACAGTTCCCATGGTTTTGGAACACAAATCGTGCTTTGTTGTTGAAGACCTGACTTCTTATTGTTATCCTCCTAAATGTTTATGAGGTTCTATTCCATCACATAATGATTCTCAGGTGAATCATATATGATTAGCAACTCTAACTTGTAATAGACATATATTTCTCCTATCACTCTTCCTTACTTCCCATGATTGACTCATCATGGTCTATACTACCTTATATCACTCATAGTTATCACTTACTATCAATTGTTTCACAAGTTTGGATAATTTACTTACTCATTACTTAACTTGGTCTACATTTTCTACTATGATATCTTAATTCTCTTGATCTTTTGACATAACTCCTATTACAGCTCTGGATAACTCTTACTTAATCATAACATATGTTGGTACACATCTTCCAATAGGATATCTTCCTTATGGTTGTATCCTCTCTTTGGACTACCATATATTGTATACCAACTGTGGTCTACTCATAATTATTTTAGGGTCTTAAGAGTATGCTACATACTTGAGATTAGCTAGCTAACATTACTTAGGAAAAATAGGTAAGAAATGTTGACTCAAGTGTGTCAGGATTATTCTCAAGTGAATATCCATCTCAAGTCATAAGAAGATTTGGTTCACCTAAGACAACTTCCTATAGACACTACCAATCCTATAGGTCTCCTTTAAAGGGTTTTAATCCTAGGGTCAAAGCATTTGCTCTGATACCAACTTGTGGTGACCCGGCATACCACCGCATGGTGTAGTATGCAAGTCCGATATAACACCAATGAAACACCGTTCCACTAGTATTATATCGCTCGCAGTGGTACAACGAAACATATGCGGGTCCAAGGCATGTCTATAGAATTACAACATTGACTCTGTTACATAAGATCATCACAGCCTCCTACTTTACAATGAGGTAAAACTGCAAATAAACTCCAGAAGAACGACTCGTGGTCTAATCCTACCACGAACTCTATTTGTAGAGTATTTAACTAGCTATAGAGGCTATCAATAGATTCTAGCTAAATAGGAGCTAGGTTTAGGAAACTAGTTCCTTTCTATTGCTAAGCTAAGTTTTATACTTGTTGGATGTGGTATCTGACTCCTCTGACAGGGTCCTATCTCTTGAAGTAGTTGTTGACTCCTCGTTCTTCGAGTTGCACTGTAGATCCTCCTTCGATGCCTCCATATCTAAGAAGAGGATTTAAGAGTGGGATGAGTACGAGCGTACTCAACAAGTTCATTATAGGAAAGAGGTGTTTAATGCACTAGCTACAGCATTAGACCAGAAAGTCTAATACCAATGCAGGTTTTCATAATCATTTCTTCAAGAGGTTGCTTTTATTCGGAAGAACTATGTCCGTCGACCTTCACCGGTTTACTAGAACTTCATGGAGCTCCTTTCCGGCAGCGTTCGCAGTTCCATATCCCGGAACGAGGAGTGACAGGTCACGGTTCATTACACTCTGCAGAGGTGTGTTGCTTTACCCATAAGAGATCTTAACCTTGGTGCCAACCGAGCCGCGAGCTCGTCCACACTTCCTTTGGTGTGAGGCCCGGTATAAGGTCTAGCCAATCATGTTCCTCCGCTACCTCGAACACCCACCCGTTGTTGCATGCCCCGACCCTGGGTCCATGTCGGTCCCATTATTCCCGTAGATTTCAGGGTGGACCCCGACCACGACGACAAGTGCTTGGGCTCTACCATACACTCCTACGCCGGTAGCTGCAACCCATCATAGACCGCATTACCGTGGGGAATTAGAATGGGATCCCCACCCTCCGGTTGTTCCGCAAGACACAATCGCTACGGTAAGCATTGCATTACCGTGGGGAATTAGAATGGGATCCCTACCCTCCGGTTGTTCCGCCGGATACAACTCGCTACGGTAAGCGCATCCGTTGATGAACGAGAGGTGGAAACACTTTTGACTACTCCGTCCCACTCCGGATCTTATGGTTAACACGGGTATTACGGCACAAGAATCACTGGCGACATTTGTTGTTTAATCCTAGATGGATATAAACCCTTGCAATGGAACCTCCACCATATCAACACAATCCATGGTTCCATTGCCCACCACATAGTCATATTCATAGTTATGAAAGTAGTGGTTTTGGTTTTTATGCAATAGTGATAACCATAGTACTTTGCAAGTAATTTGATAGAAATACTCAAATGACATGAGCAAGTGATGAACTTGCCTTTCTTGACTGCAAGATTATGCAGACAAGGTCTTCGATACGCATTAACTCCAAATTCTGAAATAGCATCATCGTCCGGTAAGGACGATGTTTAAAAGATTGGCAAGGATGCAATAGTGCATAAGTATGAGATGCAATCGCTCTAAGCGTGACTTAACCCGATGATTTAGGATTAGTGAATTGAAATGATTTGTTTAGGGTGTGTTGCACTTTTTAGAGTGATTCACAGACAAGGTTCTTATTCAGGTGTGGTTACATGGTATCATGAACAGGTGCTGCAATATATAATAACAATAAGATTAATAGCACACAACTATAACATTTGGTATAATCTTAACATGTAATGAATAGTGGTTGGTTTTAACACTACATTGCATGGTTAATGATTAATTATCATATACTTCAAAAGAATAACTTTTGAAGAACATGTTCTTTAATAAAGAACAAGTATGATAATTAGGGTTGTGTGGTTCTAGGGTTTATTATGGTTTCCACTGCTTCTGGAGTAAGTAGTAGATGGATCTTAACAAGGTTGGAAGCACAATAGCTAGAGATTATAAGGTTTCTGTGAAACATATCATAAGCAATTTATTATACATAGGTGCTATCAAGGTTGGTATACCTTGCTGATGATAGCTGGCTAGGGTTTATAAATCTTGTTAGGTATAGTTGATGATTACTCTATGTTTTCTTCAAAAGAATAACTTTTGAAGAACATACTTCTTAACTAATGAGAAGTATCTCAATTAGAGTTGGGTTGTCTAGGGTTTACTAGTGGTTTCACTAGGTAATGAACACTTGGTTCCTAAATAAGATGGTTCGTAAATATCTCACACTAGTAGGGTTTAGTGTGTATAGTATCTGATGCACAATATTGGGTATGGTTGCTATTATGGTTCATCACAAGGGTGTGATGCTAATTAAGGTTCATAAAGGATTATATCCTTGGTGATAGGGACTAGGTTTGATCCTACTTGATCAACTTGGTTTAATGGTATGCATGCATGGAATGCTAAATTGGTAGTGATAGGGTTCTACATTTTATGTGGATATAGATATGTCTTAAGTTGCTAATTATGGCTCTATGGTAATGGAGTAACATGATCACATGTTCTAACCAAGGGTTTAGGTTAGAATTAAATTAAGGTTCACATGTAATAATGGATCTGGGTTTCCTAATTGAATTTAGGGTTTTGGGTTTTCACATGAAATGATAGGGTTGTACTATCATTCCATATGGAATTAGGGTTTGCTATTTACCATGTAGTTCTATGATTAATAACTTCATTTTAAAGTTGAAGGTATTAGTAACTTGGAGTTAAAAATAATATTGAATTTGGCATTTTAGTATTTTTAATTAATAATTAAGGTAATTATTAATTAGGGTTTAAATTTCCACTGATAAAGATTTAACAAAATAATAAATAAAGAAAATAGCTTTAATGTTTTCTTTATTTTTCTTACTGGTTTTTATTTATTTTAGAAGGTTTTCCAATTTATTGAATTTTAATTCAATTTAGAATTAAAGAAAAGGCTTATTTAATAAGTATTGAATAATGAAATTTTTATTAAAAATAAAAATTTCATTTTATATTTTTATTGAATAGAGTTTTCTTTTCTAAGAATTTTGATATCTTAATTATATTTTTCTGAGTTATAATGAATTTTCTAAATGATTTCGAATTTGCAGGTATTTTCTGGAATTTGAATTTAAACGAAATAACTAAATCTACCAGGGCTTCTTACCCACGAAGACACTGACCAGTGGGCCAGTCGCCACGTTGGCTGCCCCCGTGGCGGTGAGGTGGCAACCAAGTGCGTCACCGGCGGCCTGTGATGGTCGACGCCGGCGAATTCGAGTTCCCGCGGGGGCGTGCGCATGCTTGTTGGAACCAGGGAAGTGAGACGGACCAAGTGGTGGCGGCGCCGCTCCGAATAGGTCACCGGAGCGTGCTCGCCGGTGACGTGCGGCGGCGAGGGTCACGGGCCTACGGTGAGGAGCATGCTAGAGGATGCTAGGGGAAGAGCTAGGATGCCCTGGAGAGTCAGCAACTCACCGTGAGCACGACAGGCTTGTCGGTGAGGCGATTGGAGGTCTATGTCGCCGGAATTGCTCGATGCCGGCGCCGGAGAAGACGGCCAGGCATGGCCGATTGCGAGCACCTCGGCACGATTCCTTGCGCACGGTGAGCTTGTAGACCATGGCGGTGCCGATGGTGGTCACGGTTGGGCTTGGGGAGGCTCTGAACGGCGGCGAGGGAGATGACCGGGGCGAGCTAGGGTTTCATCTGGGGCGAATTTTGGAGCAGGGGAGGAAGAATCCGAAGCTCCAGGTCATCATTGGGCTTTTATATGGCGCCAAGATGCGCCTCGTCATGCCTCCGGTCGAGGAGGTGCTGCCACGGCGAGGAGAAGCAGGCCACGGCGTCGTGGTGTCCACCATGCGCCAGGAAGGGATGAGGACGACGCCTTCCCTGATATTTTGTACGAAGAGGTATGGTGGGCTGCAATGGGCTTTGCTGGGCTTGGTGTTGATGGGCTGCTGGTGGGTTGCTACGACCAGGTAAGTCCAGTTAAGTTTTTCCCTCCTCTTTTCAATTTCTGTTTTTATTTCATTTTGATTCAAATTCTGTTTGAAGTCAATCATGTTTTGTATTTTTTTTTACAGTTTGAATTTTTATGTACTTCACCCAAGATACTTTATAATTACTGTTGGGTATTATACACTTTAATATTGGTATTGAAACATTGGTCTATCAATTATTATTTGACTTTGAATTAAGTATCCATATGGCATGAATTTGAATATCATCTTGGGAAGATTCAAATTAGTTTTCAAATGATAGTATTCTTATGGAATGGTATTTAGGGTTTTATTTGATATTATCTTGCAGGAAACAATCTCAAGGTAATGCTTATTAATGGATTTCAATAAGAAATTGATTTAATGGTATGGTTTGATGTGCTAAAATATCTCTAAGGCTTGACCTTCTATTTGAGAATGTTATCACTGGACTAATATTTTATGTGCAGAACTAGGTGCTAATGAATTGGAAACTCTGCTTGAACTCCTCCCAAGTTTAGTATTAATATTTTAGTTTAGTAATATCTTAAAATACCTAGAGTAGGTACTACTCTCCTTATGGTTGGGTCTTGGTTATAATGATAAGTGGTGGATCAACACCTATGGGTCTTAATAATATAATTAAGCACTAGGTTAATCTTAGGTTCATTATTGAAACATAAGATGTAGCTTGTGAGCAATTCTAGGGTTCTAAGGAGGTTCACCTAATGGCAATTGATTTGAATCTCAACTATGGCCTAGTTGGTGTTATGATCACTATAGTGACACATAACTATGGTTGAGATTTAATTCTAGGGTATAGAGATGGTATGACACCATATTGCATGTGCTAGGGTTTAATCTCCCCTAACCCTGATAAGGTGGTTACTTACTTAATTGTTTATGTTCTCCTTTAATTACTAAGGACTTGAGAATTGGTTTTATCTTATACCAATAGATCTCTATTATATCCTTAGGCTATTGTTAAAGTAACTAAAGTTGTTATAGTTCTTTTTATAGTTAACTTTGGTCATATGAATGGATGGTTTCTCACCATATAAAGTATAGAGTTTTTCTCTAGTGGTTTCCTTATGTTTCTTTGGTGAAGAATAAGTGGAATGTAGATGTGGTAGAATTGTACTTGTGATCACCAAGTGATTCACAAGTTAAAGTTAGGATATAAGCCTATGGTTGCTTACTAGCTACCTCCCTATGATTTCATGTGGTGAATGAGATCTACTTATCCTATTAGAGTTTATCCTCAATACCGCAAGAACATGATCAGGGATTAGGCATGATCAACTTGTTCTTAATATATCTACCTCAAGTTCTTAGGGTTTATGATCATCACTCAATTTATAATGACCAAGGTTTGGCTTCCTAAGGTATCCCTCATTAAATGGATTTCTCACTTCTATTCTACTTTCTTGAGTGTAACACCTTAGCTTGGGCTCTCTTATAAAGGAATGGTTTATTCTAATGTTTATGGTGTACTCACCATATCTCAATAAATATTAAGTCTAAAACTCCACTTGGCTATCTTGGTTGAATTAATCTCCTCCTTACTTTATCAATTCATGGATATGTTATTATTCCATGTGATATTAGGTTGTCTCACCACTCCAAGATGTAATGGTTAATCTCCTAATACTTTGGTTCAATGATTGTCCTTGAGTCTTAAATAGGTAAAGCTAAGAGTGGTATGAAGGGTCTCACTCATTTGGGAAGGACTTGAATAATACTCTAGGGTTCCTCTTGAAGATGATGATTTGAATACTTGGATGTATATCCAAGGTTTAGCTCAAGGTTGGTTATTGCTTCTCTAATAATTATTATAGAACTCTCACCTCTCTAGGTTTGATGTACAACTATATGGAATAGAGAAGGATGGATATATTTCTAGAGTTCATCTCCTTGTCATGTTTCCAAGATTGAAATAGAATGAATACCATGAGGTTCATGGTAGGATCAAGGATTAGTTTAAGACATGGAAAAGATAAGTCAAGAATGGTTTCTCCAGTTATTGTTACTTGATTTATAGTTAAATAGATGTTCATATGTTATGGCAAAGATTACCATGTTATGATCTTTAATAAGATCAAGCAATTGATCATTGAGTAAAGTGTTGTTGGGTTGATTATTAGTTCCATTTGATCTAACCCCTTAGATCAAATCATCTCTACCCAAAACAAGGTTTTAGCAAAGTCACATTGAGGTTTATAGCACTTGGACTTGATGAGCTACTTCAATTCCACCAAGGTCAAGTGAAACTTCGATTCATTGTGACTGTTTTACTTTAAAGCGCGAAAATTCCCCAGATTTTCTATGCATGAATGCAATGCACACATCTGTTTCCTCTATTTTTGTAACCCCAATACCTGGGATGTTACAGCTTTCTAGACGTGGAGAGTTGTAGCTAATGTTTTATTGAGTTCTTGCAATGTGTCACTACAGGGCCAAGGTGGATTAAAGTTTTTGAGTACTAACCCATCTAATGAAGTTTATGAGAAGTTTGGTGTGGAGGAAGTTTTCAAGGGTCAAGAGAGGAGGATGATACAATATGATCAAGAAGAGTGAAAAGTCTAAGCTTGGGGATGCCCCCGTGGTTCATCCCTGCATATTTCAAGAAGACTCAAGCATCTAAGCTTGGGGATGCCCAAGGCTTCCCCTTCTTCATTGACAACTTATCAGGTCACCTCTAGTGAAACTATATTTTTATTCCGTCACATCTTATGTGCTTTACTTGGAGCGTTTGTGTGCTTTTATTTTCGTTTTGTTATTTTCTTCTCTGAATAAATTCATGCTTGTGTGGGAGAGAGACATGCTCCGCTCGTTCATATGAACACATGTGTTCTTAGCTTTACTTTTAATGTTCATGACGAAGGTTGAAACTGCTTCGTTCATTGTTATATGGTTGGAAACAATAGGATATTCAAGAACAAATCTAGGTCGGAGGCTCTTCTTCTCGACTCGATTATCGAGGAAGCGGATAGGTGGAAACTTGTGGGGTTTTTGTGAGGAGTTTATTTTTCCTCTTTGGCCTTGGCCACGTGTGTTGTAAGTGTGGAGTTTGTATTTGGTTCTTCCTCTATCTATAAAAAAAAAGGCGTGCTTTCTCGCGCGTTCCTGAAAAAAATATGGTTGGAAACAGAAAATGCTGCATGTGGTAATTGGTATAATGTCTTGAATAATTTGATACTTGGCAATTGTTGTGCTCATATAGATCATGTTTAAGCTCTTGCATCATGTACTTTGCACCTATTAATGAAGAACTACATAGAGCTTGTTAAAATTTGGTTTACATGATTGATCTCTAGAGTCTAGATATTTTCTGGTTAAGGTGTTTGAACAACAAGGAGACAATATAAAGTCTTATAATAGTTACAATATGTTCATATGTGAGCTTTGCTGTACCGTTTTATACTTGAGTTTGCTTCAAACAACCTTGCTAGCCTAGCCTTGTATTGAGAGGAATTCTTCTCGTGCATCCAAATCCTTGAGCCAAAAACTATGCCATTTGTGTCCACCATACCTACCTACCATATGGTATTTCTCTGCCATTCCAAAGTACATTACTTGAGTGCTACCTTTAAAAATTCTATTCTTTGTCTTTGCAATATATAGCTCATGGGAAAATAGCCTTAAAAACTATTGTGGTGAAGAATATGTAGCTATGTATCTTATTTCTTATAAGTTGCTTGTTGAGCGGTAACCATGTTTACGGGGACGCCATCAACTTTTACCTTTGTTGAATATCATGTGAGTTGCTATGCATGTTCGTCTTGTACGAAGTAAGGGCGATTTTCATGATCATATGGTTTGAGTATGCATACTCGTTAGAGAAGAACATTGGGCCGCTAACTAAAGCCATGATTCATGGTGGAAGTTTCGGTGTGGACAATCAATCCTCAATCTCTTATGAGAATATTAATCTGTTGTTGAATGCTATGCATTAAAGAGGAGTCCATTATCCGTTGTCTATGTTGTCCCGGTATGGATGTCTAAGTTGAGAATAATCAAAAGCGAGAAATCCAATGCGAACTTTCTCCTTAGACCTTTGTACAGGAGGCATAGAGGTACCCCTTTGTGACACTTGGTTGAAACATATGCTATGCAATGATAATCCATGTTAATCCAAGCTAATTAGGACAAGGTGCGAGCACTATTGGTAATCTATGCATGAGGCTTGCAACTTGTAAGATGTATTATGCATAACACATATGATTTATTACTACCGTTGACAAAATTGTTTCTATGTTTTCAAAATGAAAAGCTCTAGCACAAAAATAGTAATCCATGCTTCCCTCTGCGAAGGGCCTTTTTTTACTTTATTGTTGAGTCAGTTTACCTACTTCTTTCTATCTTAGAAGCAAACACTTGTGTTAACTGTGCATTGATTCTTACATGTTTACTTATTGCACTTGTTATATTGCTTTATGTTGACAACTATCCATGAGATATACATGTTACAAGTTGAAAGCAATTGCTGAAACTTATATCATCCTTTGTGTTGCTTCAATGCCTTTACTTTGAATTTATTGCTTTATGAGTAACTCTTATGCAAGTCTTATTGATGCTTGTCTTGAAAGTACTATTCATGAAAAGTCTTTGCTATATGATTCATTTGTTTACTCATTATCTTCACCATTGCTTTGAATCGCTGCATTCATCTCATATGCTTTACAATAGTATTGATCAAGATTATGATAGCATGTCACTTTAGAAATTATCCTTGTTATCGTTTACCTACTCGAGGGCGAGTAGGAACTAAGCTTGGGGATGCTTGATACGTCTCAAACGTATCTATAATTTCTTATGTTCCATGCTACTTTTATGATGATACTCACATGTTTTATACACATTATATGTCATTATTATGCGTTTTCCGGAACTAACCTATTGACGAGATGCCGAAGGGCCGGTTCTTTGTTTTCTGCTGTTTTTGGTTTCGAAATCCTAGTAAGGAAATATTCTCGGAATCGGACGAAATCAACGCCCGGCATCTTAGAATTCCACGAAGCTTCCGGAACACCGAGAGCCACCGGAGGGGAACCACGGGGGCCCACACGTGGTGGCGGCGCGACCAAGGAGCCGAGCGCGCCGCCCTGCGTGTGGTGGCCCCAGGCCCCCTCCGACTCCGCCTCTTCGCCTATTTAAGCCTCCTCGACCTAAATCTTCGATACGGAAAAGCCACGGTACGAGAAACCTTCCAGAGCCGCCGCCATCGCGAAGCCAAGATCTGGGGGACACGAGTCTCTGTTCCGGCACGCCGCCGGGACGGGGAAGTGCCCCCGGAAGGCATCTCCATCGACACCACCGCCATCTCCATCAATGCTGCTGTCTCCCATGAGGAGGGAGTAGTTCTGCATCAAGGCTAAGGGTTGTACCGGTAGCTATGTGGTTAATCTCTCTCCTATGTACTTCAATACAATGATCTCATGAGCTGCCTTACATGATTGAGATTCATATGAGTTTTGTATCACTATTCATCTATGTGTTACTCTAGTGATGTTATTAAAGTAGTCTATTCCTCCTCCATGGTGTAATGGTGACAGTGTGTGCATCATGTAGTACTTGGCGTATGTTATGATTGTAATCTCTTGTAGATTATGAAGTTAATTATTGCTATGATAGTATTGATGTGATCTATTCCTCCTTCATAGTGTGATGGTGACGAGTGTGCATGCTATGTTAGTACTTGGTGTAATTGCAATGATCTATCATGCACTCTAAGGTTATTTAAATATGAACATCGAATGTTGTGGAGCTTGTTAACTCCGGCATTGAGGTGCTCTTGTAGCCCTACACAATTAGTGGTGTTCATCATCCAACAAGAGAGTGTAGAGTGGTTTTATTATGTGATCAATGTTGAGAGTGTCCACTAGTGAAAGTATGATCCCTAGGCCTTGTTTCCAAACATCGAATCTCCGTTTATTTATTGTTCTGTTACATGTTTGCTTGTTGCCATATTTTATTTAGATTTTTATTACCACTCATATCCATCCATACCACTTGTATCTCACTATCTCTTCGCCGAACTAGTGCACCTATACATCTGACAAGTGTATTAGGTGTGTTGGGGACACAAGAGACTTCTTGTATCGTGATTGCAGGGTTGCTTGAGAGGGATATCTTTGACCTCTTCCTCCCTGAGTTCGATAAACCTTGGGTGATCCACTTAAAGGAAACTTGCTGCTGTTCTAAAAACCTCTGGTCTTGGAGGCCCAACACTGTCTACAAGAATAGAAGCACCCGTAGACATCAATCACTTGCGTGTTAGTGCTGCTACTTGTGAGTTCAAAGATTTTGCTTCTATTTGGTGGTCTGAACATTGTAGACCACATCATGCTAATATTCCTACTACTTGGGTTGGTTTAAAACTTGCTATGCGTACTCGTTTTGCTCCTCCACATTATCAGCGTGATTTTCTTAAGAAATTGTCTAGCTTAGAACAAGGAAAAAATTCTGTAGAAGACTATTATCAAGAATTGCAAACTGGCATGATTCGTTGTGGTGTTGTAGAGGATAATGAGGCTATGCTTGCACGCTTCTTTGGTGGTTTGAATAAAGAGATTCAGCATATTTTAGATTATAAGGTGTACAACACTATTACTCGCTTGTTTCATCTTGCTTGCAAAGCTGAACGTGAAGTGCAGGATCATCAACCACCATGGAGAAGAGCTAATGTTTCTGCAGGTCGTACATCATCGTGGTCTCCGCGACCATCAGCACCACCATCTCGTGGGGCTGCACCAACGCCTACTACCTCCAAGTACACCGCGCCTGCATCACGAGCACCATCGGCTGCTACTCCACCACCATCTGCTGGTCCTCCTCAGAGTTCATCTTTGATGGCCTCCACGGGGAAGACGCGCGACATTCAATGTCGCAAATGCTTGGGATTAGGACACATAGAGAGAGAATGCAGAACCAATCGTGTGATGTTGGTGCGTGAAGATGGAGAATATGATTCTGCAAGTGACTTTGATGAACACACATTGGCCCTTATTGATGCACGTGATGGCGCTAATTCTAATTCTGAGAGAGAGATGGAGGTAATGGATGCTGACACTGCTGATCAATACAGGAGTTTAGTTGCACAGCGTGTCTTGAGCGTGCAATTGAGCAAATCTGAGCATGATCAACGCCACAATCTGTTTCAAACAAGAGGCGTTGTAAAAGAGCGAGCTATAAAGATCATCATTGATGGAGGGAGCTGTAATAATCTGGCTAGCGTTGACATGGTGGAGAAGCTTTCTCCCCCTACAAGACAGCGCACACATCCATATTACATTCAATGGTTTGAGAGCTCTCGGAAGCTCAAGGTAACAAGAACTACACGTGTGCATTTTACTATTGGTACATATTCTGATTTTGTTGATTATGATGTTGTACCTATGCAAGCTTGTTCTTTGTTACTTGGTAGACCTTGGCAATTTGATAGAGAATCTGTTCATAATGGTAGAACTAATCAGTATTCTCTTATGCATAATGGAAAGAAAATTGGTCTCAAACCTATGACTTCTAAACAAATAGTAAAAGATGATCTTGCTAGAGCTAGTAGAGTAAAAAACGAGGAGAAACATAAGAGTGAAAATAAAATTATTGCTGCAGATTTTATGCCACATACGACTAATACTAAATCTGATTCGAACCATGCTACTGAAATTCGTTTGAAAAATCCTTGTTTGCTTGCTTGCAAATCTGATATTGCTAAACCTGATGTGAACACTACTCAATGCTATGCTATCATTTGCAAAGAAGTTCTGTTTTTCATTTGAGGATATGCCTCCTTCTTTGCCACCTGCGGTTGCTAACCTTTTGCAGGAATTCATTGATGTGTTCCCACAAGATGTTCCACCTGGATTACCACCTATTCGTGGGATAGAACACCAAATTGACTTGATTTCAGGAGCTTCACTGCCCAACCGTGCACCATATCGTACCAATCCTGAAGAGACCAAAGAGATTCAGCGACAAATTCAGGTTCTCCAAGATAAAGGTTACATTCGTGAGTCTCTTAGTCCATGTGCTGTTCCTATTATCTTGGTACCTAAGAAAGATGGTTCTTCACGCATGTGTACTGATTGTAGAGCTATTAATAATATTACCATTCGATGCCGTCATCCTATACCTCGTTTAGATGATATGCTTGATGAATTGGGTGGTTCTATTATGTTCTCTAAAGTTGATTTGCGTAGTGGTTACCACCAGATTCGTATGCAATTAGGAGATGAATGGAAAACAGCGTTTAAAACTAAGTTCGGTTTATATGAGTGGTTAGTAATGCCTTTTGGTTTAACTAATGCACCTAGTACTTTCATGAGAGTGATGAACATAGTTTTACGTGCTTTTATTGGACGTTTTGTGGTGGTATACTTTGATGATATTCTGATTTATAGCAAATCTTTGGAGGATCATTTGGATCATTTACGTGCTATTTTCACTACTTTACGTGATGCACGTTTGTATAATAATCTTGAGAAGTGCACCTTTTGCACCAATCGAGTTGCGTTTCTTGGCTATATTGTTACTGCACAGGGAATTGAAGTTGATCTAGCCAAGATTGAAGCAATTGAGAGTTTGTCACAGCCAATGACGGTCACACAAGTGAGGAGTTTTCTTGGCCTCGCTGGTTTCTATAGGCGCTTTGTGAAAGATTTTGGATCCATTGCTGCGCCGCTGAATGAGCTTACCAAGAAGGATGTGCCCTTTGTGTGGGGCAATGCACAACACGAAGCCTTCATGATTCTGAATGATAAGTTAACACATGCTCCATTACTCCAACTTCCTGATTTCAATAAGACTTTTGAGCTAGAATGTGATGCTAGTGGAATTGGTTTGGGAGGTGTGTTATTACAAGAGGGCAAACCTGTTGCATATTTTAGTGAGAAATTGAGTGGGCCTAGTCTGAACTATTCTACTTATGATAAAGAATTATATGCGCTGGTTCGGACATTAGAAACTTGGCAACATTATTTATGACCTAAAGAATTTGTTATACATTCTGATCATGAATCTTTGAAGCATATTCGTAGTCAAGCTAAGCTTAATCGCCGCCATGCAAAGTGGGTTGAGTTTATTGAGTCTTTTCCTTATGTTATCAAACTCAAAAAGGATAAAGATAATGTTATTGCTGATGCTTTGTCGCGCCGTTATACTATGCTATCTCAACTTGACTTCAAGTTTTTTGGATTAGAAACCATAAAGGAACAATACTTACATGATGCTGATTTTAAAGATGTGTTGCTGAATTGTAAAGATGGTAGAACATGGAACAAATTCGTTCTCAATGATGGATTTGTGTTCCGTGCTAACAAGTTATGCATCCCAGATAGTTCCGTTCGTCTTTTGTTGTTGCAGAAGATGCATGGAGGAGGATTGATGGGTCACTTTGGTGTGAAGAAGGCAGAGGATGTACTTGATGCACACTTCTTTTGGCCACGTATGTGTCGAGATGTTGAGAGATTTGTGGCACGCTGCACTACATGTAAAAAAGCTAAGTCTCGACTTAATCCACATGGTTTATATATGCCTCTTCCTGTATTTCTATGGATTTCATTTTGGGATTGCCTCGTACACAGAAGGGGAGGGATAGTATCTTTGTTGTTATGGATCGGTTTTCTAAGATGGCACACTTTATTCCATGTCACAAGACTGACGATGCTACACATGTTGCTGATTTGTTCTTTCGCGAAATTGTTCGTTTACATGGTGTGCCAAATACTATTGTTTCTGATCGTGATACTAACTTTTTTAGCCACTTTTGGAGATGTTTATGGGCTAAGTTGGGGACTAAATTGCTGTTTAGTACAACATGTCATCCCCAAACTGATGGACAAACTGAAGTAGTAAATAGAACATTATCTACTATGTTGCGGGCTGTTTTGAAGGAGAACTTAAAATTGTGGGAAAAATGTTTACCTCATGTTGAATTTGCTTACAATCGTTCGCTGCATTCTACCACTAAGATGTGCCCATTTGATATTGTGTATGATTTTGTTCCATGTGCACCTATTGATTTATTGCCTTTACCATCTTCGGTGCAAAATAATTTGGATGCAACACAACGTGCTGAATTGATATTACAATTGCATGATACTACTAAAGACAACATAGCACACATGAATGCTAAGTATAAAATTGCTGGGGATAGAGGAAGGAAGCATATTGTGTTTGATGTTGGTGATCTTGTTTGGTTGCATTTGCGCAAAGATCGTTTTCCTGAATTGCGCAAGTCTAAACTAATGTCACGCGCTGCAGGTCCTTTAAGGTGTTAGAGAAAATAAATGATAATGCATATAAACTTGAGCTTTCTGCAGAATTGGGTCCGGTTAGTCCTAGATTTAACATTGCAGATTTGAAGCCTTACTTTGGTGAAGAAGAGGAGCTTTCGTCGAGGACGACTTCAATTCAAGAAAGAGGGGCATGATGAGGACATCCCATCTCTTGATACAACCGCTGTACCTACATCCACACAAATACAAGGCCAATTACTCGAGCTCGTGCCAAACAACTTAACTATCAGGTACTTTCGTTTCTTGGAACTATTCCTCTTATATATGAGAATATGATGCTGCCTAAATCAGATATGTTTGTTACTCTTAGGAATGATGGACCTAGCAACGATGAGGAGGACAAACATTGGAGCATGATCACACATGGAGGAGATGACAACAAACATGTGAGGATTCAAGAGGACGCCCCAAGTGGAGATTTAAGAACATTAAAGCCACCATAATGAAGCAACGGTGCTTGGATGAATTCTACAAGTTTCCCCATCATAAAATTCGTCCAAGAGTTATTTATGGTGCTGCGTCACCTTATTTAATGGGCCAGGCCCATGTATTTTCGGATTAGGTATTTTAGGGGATTTTAAGAGGCCATATAAGTGGAGGAAGGCCCATTTAGGGGTGTTTTTGGCCAACCCTAGCTGGTTGGACGAAAATCCCTTCACTTCCCCCATATATATCCCTCTGTAGGCGTCATTAGAACTTGGATTTTGATTAGATTAAAAGTTAGCCAATTGCTGCAACTTCGTGTACTTCTTTTGAGGCCAACGCCCAGAACAAGACTGACTATTCGGAATCCCACCATTATCAAGCAAGCTTTCATCTCTATTCACACTATTCTGATTGCATCTTTAGTTCTTACATGTTCTCGATTTCAGATAGGAATTAAGACCTTCTGGTCAGGCTGATCGTGCTCCCGCAAGATCAGCCCGGAGATTGTCCTAGCGATTACATTGGCGCACGAGCTTTGCACGTGTAGTCGGATCGTCAAGCACGAACTCCACCAACAAATCGATCTATCTTCATCTCATCGAAAGATCGGACACATTTGCCCTATCACTCAGTCCATATAATTTGGTATAATAGTCAAAGTGTGCCTCATGTTTTAGAAGGAGGGAGTACTTTTTTTCTTCTAGAAATGTTTTTTAGACATTTATATAAGGTTCACAATCACAAGTCACAACGCACCAGGGAAATGGGCTGTATCTGGCCTGCAGGCTGTACTTGGTAAGCTATCACAGCCCGTGACTTATTTAGGCTCCGCTCAAAAAAAAAAATTTAGGCCTTAATTTCACCGCATCACTCCAACACGGGATCTGCTTCCTGTCTAAATGCGCGCCGCGACCTACGGGTACCAAGCGCTCAAAGAGGCCCTCGCCGCAGCCATCTCCGCCGCCGGCGACGTACGCCGCCCTCACGCGCTCGCGGTCGTATCGGGCCTCGCCGGAAACGGATACGTCGCCTCCCTCCTCGTATCCCATTACTTCCGCCTCGGCGCCACCGATGCCGCGCGCAAGGCGTTCGAGGCCGTGCCCTGTGCAGCATCATTCCCCGGGCCGGCCTCCGTCGTGCGGCCCAAACCCCTCCTCTACAACGGCATGCTCCGCGGCTACCTCGCGCACGGACTCCCGCAGCTGGCGATCGAGCTCTTTCAAGGGATGGCCTGCCCGCCTGACCACCATACGTACCACCTTGCCCTGACCGCGTGCGCCCGCGCCTCGGAGTTTGAGCTTGGTCGGCGTATCGGGAGCGAAGCGGCCGCGAGAGGGTTTGCATCTGACCTCCTGGTTGGTACGGCGCAGGTCGTGATGTATTCTGAAGCGGGTGATACGGAGGCTGCTCGCGTGGTGTTTGATGGAATGCGGCACCGAGATGATGTGGTGTGGACTGCCTTGATTGCTGGATATGCGCGCGTGGGTCAGTTGGACCAGGCTCTGAGGTTATTTCAAAAGATGAGGTCGGCGGATGGAGTGACCCCCACTGAGTCGACACTGGTGAGCTTGGTTTCTGGGTTTGCAAGTTCTGGTTCTTGGAAGGCTCGTAATATGATGCACGCTCTTGCAATTAGGTCTGGTTTCCACCTGAGCGTTTTTGTTTGCAATGCTCTCCTGGAGTTGTATGCTGAGTTTGGCTGTTTGAACGAGGCTGTGATGTTGTTTCGCCAGATGGAGGTGAAGGATTCCATCACTTGGAGCACCATGATCGGCGGGCTTGTTCGGAATGGACGGCCAGATTCTGCTCTTAAGGTTTTCCGTTGGATGGTTTCAAATTCTACCGTGTTGCCCACCAGGTCAATCTTGCTTAATGTCATTGTGGCATGCACTGAGCTGGGTGACCTGGAAGAAGGAAAATGGATCGAGCAAAGCTATGTGCTGGCTAATTCTAGTGAATTCAATAGAGACCCTTCATTGGTAACTGCACTCATATATATGTATGCAAAGTGTGGACAGTTAGATTGCTCAGTCGGTCTTCTACACGGAGTCGAACAAGTTAGAGATGATGTAGTTGCATGGAATGCTCTGGTCAAAGGGTGTGCAGTTTTTGGACAAGTGCAAAAGGCAATTGGATTTACAGTGGAAATGCAGAGGCTAGGCATTCACCCAGATGCTGTCACGTTCTTGGAGATCCTACCTATGATCTCTTCGATTCCCTCACTGAAAAAGGGGATGGAAGCACATGGTCAGATCATTAAAAGAGGTTTCCAGAATAAAAGGACAATTGCTAATTCACTTATTAGCATGTATGGTGGATGTGGGAGTCTTAGACATTCACTTGATGCCTTTAGTGGGATTGTGGACAAGGATGTAATCTCTTGGACTACTATGATTCAGGTCTATGCCTGGAATGGACATGCTGCTGAAGCTGTCAAGCTTTTTGAGCTGATGAAGAAAACAGAAGTGAAACCGAACCGTTACACTTTTCTTACTGGGTTGTCTGCATGTAGAAACACAGGTCTTGTTGAAGAGGGAATGGACTTGCTCAAGTGCATGGAAGAACAATATGGTCTTGAGCCGGATGTTGAGCATATATCATGTGTTGTTGATATGCTCTGTCGTACTGGACGCTTGACTCATGCATATGACCTGATTAAAAATACTATTTCTGAACATGTTGACAATACAGTATTGTGGGGGATATTGCTAAGTGCTTCCCGTTCATATGGGAATTTGGTAATTGGAGAAGCAGCGGCCAGACATCTCTTGTCTCTTGATCCAGAAAATCGAGCCAACTATAAAATGCTTGCTGATATTTATGTCTCGCTTGGGAGGAGGGATAGTGCTGATGATATCCTTAGACTATCATTGTCAAGAGGACTGAACTCGATACCAGGCAGCAGCTGGACCGAAGGTGGC
>NC_061510.1:208854013-208880066 GCF_022539505.1 Lolium rigidum
CTCTTACAATAGTTTTCTCTAACGACCTCCTTTCTCTCTACTTTGCCGTTCTTTGTATCCATCCCACCAAAAACAGGGAAAAGCACCTGTTGTCCTTACCCAGAATATTAACCGCGTACGACCAGCTTGAATATCAGCCCATGCATCACGCACTACCCCAATGTCTAAATTTAACCATCTGTCCCGTCCATCGTCTCACCAGTGGAAATATTACGCCGTCTCACGGCTCCAGATCAATCAGCGGAGACGTATAATCAGCAAGTGTCTGGGAAGTAGACAGTTTTGGACGCAGTCAACTCCCCCAAGCTTAGCTTATCTACTGTTTTTCCTCAAGCACTACAGCTAACAACTCAGTGTGATAAAAGAACTTTCAACGAACGCATTTGCTCTCATATGATGTAAATACTCATGATATGGACAAGTATTTAGGCAATTCATGGTAGGATACATGCAAATAAAGTCATCTAATAGTTATGTCAATCATGGAAAAGGTACCAACACTATTAATAAGCTTCATGAACATTGCAATCTTGCTGATAGACATGATTCATGATGCTTATTATTAATTTGTTGATATCTTTTCCATGATTGACATAGCTATTAGATGACTTTATTTGCATGTATCTTATTATGAATTGCCTAAGTACTTGTCCATATCATGAGAATATTTACATCATATGAACAAATGTGTTCGTGAAAGTTCTTTTATCGCACTCAGTTGTTAACTGAATTGCTTGAGGACAAGGAATAAGCTAAGCTTGGGGGGAGTTGATACGTCCAAAACGTATCTACTTTCCCGAACACTTTTGCTGATTGATATTTCCTACGTCTCCGCTGATTGATCGTTGGATTGCATGCAACGTGAGACGGCAGCTGATTTATATTTCCCTATTTTGGTGAGACGGATGGACTACCAAACTGGTGGGACGGATGGACGAAAATTTAGACGTATTGGGGGTGGACATTACCATAGCGTGATGCATGGGCTGATGATTCCTAAAATGGCCCAAGCTGATTAAATGCGCGAGTTAATATTCTGGAAAGGTAAGGACAACCAAAGTGCTTTCCCTGTTTTTGGTGGGATGGACCACCAAAAGAACGACGAAAGTAGGGGGAGAAGGGGGAACACGTTCGTTAGAGAAACTTGGTTATTTGTAGGGGACATTGTAGGAGTTCGTTGCTTTTATAGTACTTCTATTTGAGGGAAGAAGAGTTTATTCCTAACCTACGTTAGGGGCCATATCATTGGGCTGGGCCCGATTGGGCCTGCTCCTGGGCCAAAGAGTAGTAGGAGTCCGGATAGGCTGCTGCAAACCCCCCATATAATCTCCCCGCCCGGCTCCTCAAAACCCTCGACAAAATTGGAAGACGAAACAATTCCGATCCGTCGCTTGAATTCGCTGCAGCCGCCTTGCCCCAAGATCGTAAGTCCCAAACCCAACCCATCTTCCTACCTTGAATCCCCTTTCCGTACGATTTGGCTACCAAAAACATCCGCGATCTCATCCACATCGTTTTGGATTCAGCGTTGCGGGAAGGAAGACGAAGAGGATCGATGGCCGGGAAGGGAGGAAAGGGGCTGATCGCGGCCAAGACGGCCGCCGCCGGCAAGGACAAGAAGCTCCCCATCTCCCGATCCTCGCGCGCTGGCCTGCAGGTCCGCACCTCAGAATCCGATTTTTTTTCTTTGTTTCAGATTTTCAGTTCGTTCCCTTGCAGTACGCACAATGCCATTGAAATTTGCGTCTTCTTGTGCGGCGCTTTGTACTATCCTCTCGCGCGTGATGCTTTTCTTTCCTTTTTGTGGTCGTTGTATTCAAAAATAAAAATACGATGTAAATTATTAGGGTTTACATGTATTTCAAGTGCATTCTAATCTGTAGTTGGGACTATCAGTACTTGGAGAGATATGCCTTGTCCAGTTTGGACTTTAGTTGACCACTTAGAGTAAATTAGTAGCCTTGAACATGGAAATAATTAAATTACTATATGTTTTCCTGATTCGAAATTTGAAAAGCAAAGGCATATCCCACCCTTCATGAAAAGAAGGTCTATAAGTTCTTTACAGAGGGAAACGGACAACGCAAAATTTAACCAAATTTATAGACAAAACTGTCAAAAATTACAAACCTAAACGGATATTAATTAGTCCACTGCCGAGATTATTTCACCACTGTTTGCAACTTATGTAGTACTTTTTCTCAGCGGAAATCACGACAATGCACAATCTGCATGCATTCCCTCCTGCCATCTTTTTTTGTCGAAGTCAAACTTTTTAAAGTTTGGCCAAACATATAGATGGAAACATATAAACTTCTACAACACCCCAACTGCATATAATATGAAAATATATTTCATGCTGGTTCTAATATTATCAATTTGGTATTGTGGATGTTAACATTTTTATCAATATTGTTAGTTAAACTTTACAAAGTTTCACTTTGACGAAAAATTGTATATGCACCATATTTTGCCAGGACTCACGAGGGAGTACATGCAAACACCACTATATTTTTTTTTCCGAGATTGCAAACACCAATATATGGCCCAACATTTGCTCTTCTTGGGCCTGTATTGGAATCTAGGACCCTAACTATGGCTCTGAGGGCACAAGCATCATAAACGGCCTTTTGGATTCAGTGCTTTGTAGCTCAGAAAAAAGAATTGGTTTTGCTATTAGGAGGCATGATTTAATTGACATGCCAACTTTTCTGTACTATACGGTGTATTATTATGAAGCACCTGTACGACTCCATCTTTTTTATGTTGTAGATGTTGACCGAAAACACATTTCATAGAACTTTCAGTAGCAAAGTTAAGTCATGGAGGTTATCGGTTTACTTGCTTATTGTGATTTTTTTGGCATGCTTGTCGGGCTCCTGTTATGCTAAGTCATATGCTGCCTTGTGCATTTGGTTTGTCCAAATGGTCTTGATACCAAAGAACACCCAAAGTGTTTGTTTGTTGTATCACAGTTTTCTGAACTTACACCCTGAAGCTGACTACTCGTGTGCATTTTGCAGTTTCCGGTTGGCCGTATCCATCGCCAGCTGAAACAGAGGGCCCAATCAAGCGGCCGTGTGGGAGCAACCGCCGCCGTGTACGCGGCAGCGATCCTGGAGTACCTGACCGCTGAGGTTCTGGAGCTGGCAGGGAACGCGAGCAAGGATCTCAAGGTGAAGCGCATCACGCCCCGCCACCTTCAGCTGGCGATCCGCGGGGACGAGGAGCTGGACACCCTCATCAAGGGCACCATTGCTGGAGGCGGCGTCATCCCCCACATCCACAAGTCACTCATCAACAAGTCCGTCAAGGAATGAGAGCGGCATTCTGTTATCGAGGTGTGATGTGTTGCGTTTGGTTGCGTTTGATCAAACTGGTGTTTGTCTGCTGAATGCTGGTGTGGTTTCTGGTCTTTGAGTGTCTGCTGAATGCATTATGGTCTTTGTGTGATACCCACTGCTAGTTTATGGAACTGAACTTATCAGGCTTCTTCAGTGTTTTTTCTTTTTTGAGAACTTATCCAGTATCTTGCTGCTTTCTCTGTTTATTATTATCGGTGTGCTTTGTTACAAAGCCCGAGGCCCATGCTCGTGGGCTACATGGGCCTCTACAGAGTTTGCCTGCAGCCCTCCACAAATGAATACTTGCATAATTCAGAGTTGTGCATGTAGTTACATACTTACATCAATCAAATTCTCTAAAAGAAAGGAGGAGTTACATCAAAATATCACTCCAGTAAGAGCTGTAAATGTAATACCACATGAACTGAAATCATCGGAGATGGAAAAGGAAAAGAAGAGGGAGCAAAGGAGAAGGCTTTATGACGCCATTGCAGAACTTTTCTGTTTATCTGTCTCAATATTCGAATAGTATGGCATGCCTTCTCTTTTCAGGCCCTATCAATCGGCGGAGAGGAACACGCCTTGTCTCCTCCAGGGAATAGACGTCAGATCTGGATCCTGTACTTTGGTGATGCGTGTAGGTTTTGATTATACATTTTCGATAGCCAGATGCAAAAGAGAGGGACCAACCACCCAAGAACACATTGCAGTCGCACTAGTGACAGTTTGCACATGTAACCATGGGTGGTGGATTCGATCCCTATGATAGCTAGCATGACAAGCAACTCCCAAGGGTTGGAGTAGCACCTTTCGGTAACACATGGCGTCGCGCCGTGCAAACTTTCAGCTTCACGGTCCAACACATGCCCGTTCTATCATCGAAGCAGAAAAAGGTGATATGGATGCCCTTTCTCTCTCAAAAAAACAAACAAGCGGCTGGTTCCGACGTGCTGTATGTACTCCCCATCCATCCATCCATCCATCCATCCACGGCTCAACAACGGAGCATGAAATTGTTGCAAGGCACGAGCATACGATCACTGCAGTTGCACTCTGCATATGCATATGCATGTGAGGCTTGCCCCCCGGATTGGGTTGATGATAAGTGTTTAACGGAGATGGGGGGCAGACATCACTCTCTCACCAATCTTATCAGATGGTTTCAGCCTCATAACATCGGCGCCTTGCTCTTATCTCAAGTCACTCTCGATCGGTGTCTGCCGGGACCCAAGAGAAACATAGGCAGCTATGTCTATGTGAGCCCACGCTATCCTCCAGTCTCCCCATCCATTTCATTCAAGATCAGGGGACAGTATTCATACCCGGATCAATACTCGCCCCGCTACCTCTGTCGATTCAACGGCTCGCTGGTCCAGCCGGCGGTCCAGGATATGGTTTTCTGGCAAAATTTCGTATGTGGTACATAATCATGCATCTATTTCTTTACCGCTTCAAGCTTTCGGATGAATCCGGTATGCAAAACAATGAACGGTGAACGCATACAATTCAGTGTGCCAACGCCAGTAAGTTTGGATGTCATATTTTCACACAGCCAATTAAGCACAAGCGGCAAGGTTGGAAGTAACCGAAACCTGCATTGCCAAGAGGGAGAGCGGTTGTGTGGCGCCGAAACAGATCACACAACTGTCAGTTCTCGTTAGAGAGGGAGATGGAATCTACAGTCAAGACCTCAACACAGTGAGGTGACTCGCTAGCCAAGTTTTCCGACAGATAGTCCACTCACAGCTCCAATGTCTCTGCAGCCCTGCAGGACATGCCTTTCAAGAAAAATGGCTGCACTACAAACATAGACTATGCAGCAGTATGCGCTATGATGACCTCACCCTTCACTCACACAACACCACAACTGGAGTACAGTATATACAAACTTCAAGATTCTCTCAAGATGCTACAAGCTTATTTAATAATAGCTATATAAAATAGCAACAATTCTCTCCAATTAAAAAGAGGAAGAACACCAAACTGTCTGTCTGCACCTAAGAGAAAGTCTCATTTCATGCAAGAAATAATTTCTGAAACATCCATGGCCCCTCTCTGATCGTTTGACAGAATGGTTAACAAATTTACATACATACTATACAGATGGGAATAGTGGAACAGTAAGAGATAATGTCGCTGCCTGTCACAGGCCGGCTAGAGAACTTTTCAACAGACAATCTATGATGAACGATCAGACCAACATTGCAGCGTGCGTGCGTGCCCACCCTCATATGCGGCAGCATCGCAAGGTTGCTTCAGTGCCCATTTGTCCGTGTCCTCTCATGTGATACAGGGGGTTACATCACCTTCTACCCCTGTATCGACGACCTCTTCACCCTCACCGGCTTGGTCTCCACCGCCCTCGACTTCTCCATCGCCGGTATCCACCCTGCAGCAGCCGCCACCCACGGTCCCTCCTCCCGTTGTTCAACCGACGGTGAGGCGGAGTGGGAGGTACGCTCTTGCGGTGGATGGGGCGGGGCCGACGGATGAGGACGCCATGCAGAGAGCCATGCGGCGTAAGGCTGAGAAGAACCTCGACACGGCAGGTCATCTACAGATGTACAGATATTCTCCGTTCATGGTTACCTCTACAGCGAGTGGAGAACCGACAGCTATTTACGGAGGTCTGTACACGGTTGGAGGCTACGGCCAGGGATACTTTTTCCCTACATGGGTGGCAGCATAGTCTATGGATAGATGCCCCACCTACACTTTAGGCGTTATATGATTCATCGTTCCGATATGTATCTCGCCTAGTTTTTATTATTTATCTTCTTGGACTTGAGACAACAAAACGGCTGTGTGCATCCTGGTTATGCAGAGGCTGGATGTAATTGCTTATTAAAGTAATAAAGCATCCTTTATCGAAAAAAATGAGGGTAACTTGCACATTTTACTTGATTACCTCGGTTGCTTATCTCGAGCTACTTGTTAACCAGTTCTTCAAAGACATCTGGTGTCAAAGTTTCATCTCTGAATCTTCTCCCCTTATTATACTTTTCCATATATATACTTGAAAGAATCGAGATAATCTTAGTATAAATCTGCAACAAAACCACTTCCTGATTTGCGGAAACTGGATAGTTTTTCTTTCGATTCCTCCAATGATATAATCCATACTATACAAAGAAAAATAAAGGAACAGAGTCCTTACTTATATGCTTCAGTCATGTAACTGCATATTTGGGGTGGATAATACTAGCTACATGGAAAAAGTGGCAGGCTTAAAGATTCATTATCCTCGTCGATCTAGGGAATCCGTCTCCTATCTAACCTCAGATTTGCACAGTAATCTACCCAATTACTTATTCACCTTGCATCGGTTACACCCCATCATTAGGTAAGCTTACATGACAGCTACATTGGGGTTCCACATGACTAAAAAAATCCCTTTGTTTAAGCTCCCTCCACTAACTAATTAGCCAATCACCATGTTAGTTTTTTGCTTCCTATGATGAAGAAAAAAAATAAAGAATGCATGTGTAGACCAGTCCTGCCATGGACCACCACGCTCAGCTCAGCTCAGGTCTGCATCTGATCTATAATATGAGGCCAAATGCACATCTCTTGCTGCAATGGCAGAGAAATTATTGCAATGCTTATCATCATGGGCAGTGAAAGCATTGTCTCAAGGGAGAGCAAGCATGCAAAGATGCAGTCTTCCCATGTGGAGTGGGATCCTCCATTGTTAACACTACATGCTGTGATGCAATGCAAGGCTAGCTCATGTCTGGCTGCTGCATCGTTCTGCATGTAAACAACTAGTTAAGCCACAACCCAATCAAACCCTTAAGACTGGGGATACTATTACCTACAACATGTCCAATGTACCAATAACATGGGCACATGTAGGATGTAGATAGATATTAAGTACCACTGAATGCTGCAAGTACGTATATGTACATCTGATCTAAGCTATAGCTGATATGTAGTGGGTATTAACCAAATGAAAACAAGTAGTACTACTACAGGGTGCATCAGCATAACATTGACAGTAGAACAGTGCAAGCATGAGCCTTACCGTCAGTGGAGACACATGTACTAGATAGGAGTAGTAGATATCATCTGATGCCTTGCCTCCTCTGAATAAATCTGAAGGGCCAATTGCCAAACAGAGAAGTGAATGGGATGGCTCAATCAGGAGCAGACTCTTCTTGCAGACTAGTAGTAGTTGTGCCTTGTGGGCTGTGGGTGGCTGTGTGGATCTGATCTCAACAAGTGTCCATGGCTGCCTGCTCCAAGGACCATGGATTTCATTCATCTCTTGATTGATTCATTGATAGGTTCCTTCCCCCAGCAGCAGATGCACTGTTTCAGGAAAGATTCCTCCTAGTTAATAACTAACTATTGCTGCTCTGGTGCAAACCACATGCTCATGCTGGATACCAAGGGCAGGTGATCCAAGCTGCCATGGCATGCTCATGGGCTCATGCCACATAGTATAGTTAAGCAATGGAGTGATGGTCCCACAGTAGAGGTGTGTGATGTCATCAACCTCTGAACTAGCAGTGTGTAGCCCATGGCTGTTTCCCATTGGACATCACAAGGGGCAGGAGGAGATGGTCATGTGGTCCTATCTGGCATTTGGTGAATATATGGGTAAAATTAGCTTTGGTAGCAACTCTAACCAAGTCTGCCTCTTGTAAACGTTATCGGTACTTTTGATGTTAGTATGGTTACATTAGTTTTGTTGTTTGCAAGTAAGTGGGCAAATAGATCGTGTTTAGTTTGTTTGCCTGAGATAATTGATCCGGACTGGGCAGTATAAACTGGTCCATCGGTGTTAGCATATTCTGCTACACCATGATGTGTATAAACTGGTCCAGTACCCCTCTAACTCCATATACTCCCTCCAGCTCACCAATTAGTTTGCGACGAAGAGAGTACTTAAAAAATATTGTGTATTGTCAAAAAGATCTTGGCTCTTGCAACTAATGCCCCACCTTTACTCTAGACTCCGGTACCTCTGATTCCTGCTGTAATTGGTGATCCTACATATAATAGCCTAGCGAAGAATAAATAGGTTTCCATCTTAGCCACTAATTAATTGGTCATCGGAGTATGTATGAGCATATACTTCAGGCTCAGATGCAGCTACTGCAGTTGCCATCTACAGCTACACCCTAGTATGTAATTAGCCTACTTTTCTGATTCATTAGTAAATAAGTTGTCCGTGTCTCCTTGCATGAGAGGTAGTCTACTGTTATCTTGGTAAAAAGAAGTGGCGCTATAACAGTAGAGCTGTCATTGGTACATTAGGATGCGATGGAAGGAATGTTATGTCAAATCTTTAGTTGTTAATAAAGTGATGGGAGTAATCAAATATTAGATATTAGCTCATCAGTACCCCTCTAGCTTTTTTTCGATAAAACTACATCTCCAGCTAGCTAGGTCAGTAGGTTAATGCGAGTGTTTGCATCTGCCCTTGGAATTGCATGGCATAGTTTGAGCAATTATGCTCCACTGAGCATGCTGCATATCGGAACACGAACATCGCACATGCTCATCCCACTGGACACTGGAGCCAATAGGCAATATAGCAAAGATGCAATCAAGATGAAGAACAGTAATACTACAGGACAAGCTACTACGAAGCAGGAGTTAAGAAGACCAAGAAAAAAACAGAGCATGTATGAAAAATATATGAACCTCTGGACTATGTTCCAAAAATACATGAAATTTTAACTTCGTTTACCATTCTATGGTTATATGAATCTCTTTTTTACCCGGTAACCTGGAATTCTAAAAAAAGAGTACCATTTTTGGATAAATATAAGGGATGACCTTCCCTCATCTATATACATGAGTCATTGTTCACTGCCCTGAAATGCAGCCGTAGTTAACTGAAATTGGCATAATGGGCCTTTCAATCGTTTACTAGATTTTCGTATCTCAAAAAGGGTTCAATATTGAACCTAAAATTTATCATAGATACAGCTATCTCATGTGTTTCAATTGGTTCTGTTGTCCCTCTTGCCGGCCTGACATGTTAAACCTTCACGAGGATCGACTTGCACGAGAGAAAAATATTTCGGGTTCTTTGCATGGTATTAAAGTCTTCAGAATATGTTGTAGTGACTTTACTAAAAAGAAAAGTGACTCCATTTAATCCACATTATTTGTTGATGCCTCCCGTATGTATTTAGATATATTCTAGTTTTTGTTCACTCAGGGCATCTCCAGCGGCGCGACGCGCGGACCGGAAATGCGTCTGGCATCACCTCCAGCGGGGCTACGCAAAGTGACTGGGTCGTCCGCGGAGACGCAAACCTGGCCCAAATATGCGTCAGGTTTGCGTCTCCGCGGACACTCGGCGGTTGCCGAGCGTCCGCTCGCGTCCCCACAGGCCCTCATGGCAGCGACCTAGGTTCGATCGGCCTTGAATTCACAACGCGCGCCGGTGTGGCAACCGCGGCGACCAACCGCCGCAATGGAGCGCCGAACCGCCGCGGAAGAGCAACCGCCGGCCTCTTCGTTATACGCGCCGCCGTTAATCCGCGCACATTATAACCCCCGCGTCTACGGTAATTCAAGTTCAACCGCCTCCTTCTTCTTCTTCTTCTCCAACACCGGCACGCCATGAGCGACTACACGCTGTCGTCCGACTCGGAGAGCGAGGGCAAGTGGCCCGGATTTCTGCATTGGTGGGAATCCCCTGCGACGCCAAGCGATCCGGGCTCCACGCCCAGCGACCCTGCCTCCACGCCGAGTGAGGACGAGGAGGACGGAGGCGGCAATGGCAGCGAAGGCCAGGAGGAGGACGGAGGCGGCGCAGCCAGCGACGCCGAGGACGAAGAGGAGGGCCAGGAGGAGGAGGAGGACTCCGACAGCAAGTTCGCCCGGTTGGAGGCGCAGGAGGCGGCGGACGACAAGGTGGCGGCGTTTTCTTCGTGCCACGTTTCGGGGACGTCGTTCCCCAGGCGCGTCCCCCAAACGCGCCCTCCAAATAAATAAAAGTGCATGAAATAAAGATTTTCATTCAAATTTGACTATATTTTACAAGTTTGAATGAAAACGGCTAGATTATCTAACCCTAGCCTACTGGCCGTCCGGCGGTTCGTTCGACGGCCCCGCCCCGTCGTCGTCTCCCCTCCGCCGCAGCTCCTGCGCCGCGCGTCGCCTCTCCCTACGGAAGGTGAGGAGAAGACGCCGGTGCTCCATCAGCACGTCGTCGCCTGCCCTCCCCTGCTACGTCGCTTGGAGGGAGAGTTCGATGGCGCAGCGAATCTGCTCGTCTTCGTGGGCACGAGTGTCGTCCTGTAGCTTCTTCTGCAACTCGAACGACTCGACGAGCGCTTGTTGCTGATCCGCCGCCTCGTCCAGGTGCGGCATGTCGTTGTTGGACCAATCGAAGTCATCGTCGTCGTCCTCATCCTCCGCCTCGTCGTCATCTTCGTCCTCCTCCTCCATTTGCGCCGCCAGAGCCGCCGCCAACGCATCCGCCCGCGCCCCCAGGCCGCCTCCGCTGCCTCCAGCGCCGCCTCCCGCTGCTGCCGCTCCTGCGCCCCCCGCAGCCGCTGCTCAATCGCCTCCCGCCGCTCACAGTACTAGAGATCCCGCTCTATGTGCAGGCGCTCCCGCTCTGCACGCCACCGCTCGCCGATCTCCTTCGCCCGGCGCCGCCGCGGCTCTTCCGTCGTGGCGGCGTTGAACACCGTTATGGTGTCCGCCAGCGCCACCTCCTCCCACGCTTCGTTCTTTCTAGCTTCCGGGCCGACGTCGAATTGCGGTGCTGGAGGTGGTGAAGACGGTGGTGGAGGGAAGTGGCCGGCGCCGCCGCAGTTCATCATTGCAGATGTGGTGTGTATGCGATGAGGGCTATGCTTGCGGTGGAGAAAGGGGTGCCGGCGGCTGTGGTGGCTACCATTGAGCGAGGAGGCCTTTTATAGATGTCGGCGTCGCTAGAAGAGGCGGGAAGATAGCGCGGGAATAGGCTAGAAGCGGCGGGAAGAAAGTGTGGGAACGCGCGGTGGCCTGCGAACGTCGGCGATGTGTGGAGGCTGCGCAGCGCCGACGAGACATCTCGCCTGCCCCTCCGTTGCAAATCGTGTGTCGCTGACAGATCGGTCCTGCCACTCCCCGTGTCGCTTCTCATTGTGTCTGGCGTGCCCGGAGGATCCCCTTTGGACCGAGGATGGGCTCGGGACGCTGGACACCATATTGGACCGTACCGAATAGAAAGGTCCTCTGAAGCGCGTGGTGGAGATCGAAATTTTGCCTGACGCATCCTAAATACATTTTGAGGTCGCTTTAGACGACTCGGCTAGAGATGGTCTTAGAACTGGTGGTAGAGAAATTGTAGCTTGTTGAGGAGTCATGAAAAGCTGCATCCTCGTGGTGTTCATGGTGGCAGAAAAACAACGGGAAAGAACAAGGGTAACAGAAGCTAGCCTACTAGGTGGCTTTGGGAGCTGTGTTTAGTTACTGTTTTGCATAGGTGTTAGTAGCCTGCCCTCTATGACTCTGCTACGAGTCAGTCCCATGTTCAGTATATGATGATTGAAGCACGCCTTCCAACAACACACACCTCCCACCAAATACAGTATTGGCATGGGGCTCTAGGTTGTTAGGGCATCTCCAGCGGGCCGACGCATTTCGGATGTTCGAAATGTCCGTTTGCGTCCGCCCGCGGATGCGATGTGGTCCAGGGCGACTGTTTGCGTCTTGGGTACCTCCAGCGGTGCCGACGCATTTTTTTACCGGGGACAGCGTCAAGGTCGCTAATGGCGTTTTACGTCCCGTCGAGGACTGCCGCCGGCGATTAACTGTTCCCGCGCGACGACGATCGTTCCCGCGCTTGCCCAATACATTGGCAAGTTTCGTCGGCGTTTCGCACACGCGGGAAACGCCCTGCGCGCCAACGCCGTTTCCTGCCCCGCCGTGGCTATATATGGTGGACACCGGCGGGGGCGACGGGCACACCTCAAGCTACCATCCATCCATGGCCGACCACATGAATTGGGAGCACGTTGTTCACATGTGCCGCCAGCTCCACCCGGAGGAGGAGGAGGACGAGGTAGCCGCCGCCGGCGTTGAGGCGCAGCAGCTGGACCTGGAGGTGGCGGCGGCGGAGGCGGAGGTCGCGGAGGCGGAGGCGGCAGAGCGCGCGGAAGGGCGCCTCGCGGCAACCAGGGTGGAGATCGCCAACGCCATGGCCGAGCTCGCCGACGCCAGGGCCGAGCTCGCGGAGGCGCGGGCGGCCATCGCGGCCCCTCCGGCCGACGCCATCATCCACGACATCGCGGACGACGATGTCCCCGTGCCCATGCGCTTCGACTGCACCGGCGACCAACGGATACTGCTTGCGTCCTTCGAGTCCCTGGCTGGGGACGCCCAGCGCCGTCAGGCTTGGGTGGCGGAGGAGGAAGCCCACAGCTATGCGATGGCCATGGCTCGGGGGTTAATGTGCTCCGACCTGGACTCGCTCCAGCGTATGGGCCCTTCTCCCGCGCGGGTCGAGCAGGAGAACCGCGAGCTGGAGGCCGCCATCGCCGCCAGGGACGAAGCGGTGGCAGCGGCTAGGGACATGGCCCGCTTCGTCGCCGACATGGCGGCGATCCAGGCGGCGGTCCAGGCGAACGAGGACGCGGCGGCGGCGGCCCAGGCGGCGGCGGAGGAGGAGGAGGCCCGGGCGGTGGCGGCGGTCCAGGCGGCGGCGGAGGAGGAGGAGGCCCATGCGGCGGCGGAGGAGGAGGAGGCCCAGGCGGCGGCGGAGGCGGCAGCTGCCAAGGTGGCGGAGGCCCAGGCGGTGGCCCTGTGGGACAGCAGCCTGGCCTAGGCCCTCGAACGGCGCAGGCGGCAGGACGAGATGTCCGTTGGTCGGCGTGCGCGGCGCGCAGAGTGCGCGAAGCGCTCCCGCTTCGACGACGGCGCCAGCTCTTCCGGCGGCCAGTAGTAGGGCGCGCGACTGCGAGTAACCGAGGCCGGTGTAGGCCGCGCGACGGCGAGTAGGTACGGCCGTTGTAGTTTTAGGTTAACTCGACTAACCATCTCTGTTAAGATGGTCCTTTTGGCCAATCAATAGTAATGAAAAAATCTTTTGCTTACCTAGTCACTCCCGACCAGGCCCGGATGTACCTAACGCGGACAGATTCCGCGACCGCCGAGCGTCCGCGGAGACGCAAACCTGGCGCATGGGCCAGGTTTGCGTCTCCGCGGACGGCCCGGTCACTTTGCGTCGCCCCACTGAAACAGGTCCCAGACGCATTTCCGCTCACGGCGGACGAAAACGGTCGGTCAACGACCGTTTGCGTCGCGCCGCTGGGATGCCCTTAAGCAGTGGATTAGCGACGTAAGCAGGCTAGAGCAGGGTAGAAGAAGCACCGAGGAGGCGAGGAGGGGAGAAGGGGAAAGATGGCCGGCTGGCCGAGAACAACTTCAACTCTCTTTTTCACGGGAAATCACTTGTAGCTGCCGATCTCCAATGATATTGCCGTAAAAAAATCGAATATTTATTTTTCAGGCCTCCAAAATTCTGAAAAAAAACATGCAAGTACACATACATGTCTATTATGTATAACCAAATTTGCATGAATTTTCTTATATGATATGAACACAAAAATTAGTTAGACAACAAAAAAAACTTCTATTTTAGATATTGGGGCAACAACTTGAACTCTCTTTTTTACTCACCTCATATCTTCTATTTTAGATATTGGGGCAACAACAAAAAAAACTTCAGCCTTCTTCCTACTCACTTCTGTACATAATAAATTAGTTAGACCTCTCGCCATCCTAGTTTCACCCTAGATTTTTTTGAATGTTAATGCCCTACACTCCCTTCCCCCTACAGCGTGAACAGAGGAAAAGAAGTCAGCCGGTGTGTATCTCACTCTATGTCACAATCTTCCTTGCCCTCCTCTCATTGCTCTTGTTGTAGAGGGATGTAGGGAGGGGTCCTAATTCCTTCGTCCCGGTGTGTAGATAGGTTAAGAGCATCTCCAGCCGTGTTCCCCAAATCGTCCTCCAAAGATTTTAGGGGCGCGTCGAACATTTTTCCGTTCCCAGTCACGCGTCCCAAAGGCCTTTTCCGTCCGGCGCGATCAATATAGTGTCCGGCGCCCCGAGCCCGTCCCCGCTCCACAGGGGATACTCCGGGCACGCCGGGCAGAGCGAGAAGCGAGGCGGGGAGTGGCGGGCCTGACACGTCATTGACACATTCAAATTTAACCCAATCGTCGCCTACCTCGCAACGGAAGTTATTGGCGCGGAGCGACGGTGCAGTTTATAGAGGCCCAGCGATGCGTCTGGTCGCGCCTACCTCTCTGTGTCGGTGATAATGAGCGTCACCGCTCCCTCGCCTCCCTCTGGCCTATAAAGAGTGGCGCTCTCGCATCGTCCCTCACACACAAACCCTAACGCCTCTCTCTTCAACCCTAGCCGCTACCATCTCAATAGTCGAGGGCCATTCCATGGCTGGTAGAGGTCGAGGCCGTGGTCGCCGCCGTTCTAGAGAAGCAAGGCATGCACGGTCGCCGTCGCCTGCGATGTCGTCGTCTTCCGGGGGGGGGGAGTGGGAGTTCGAGTTCATCGTCGTCCTCAATAGCGACCCACTCGGCATCCGAAGGCTGCCGGACAAGTTCGCCGAGTTCGTCGCCGGCAACGAGCCAGCCGCGCTGCCGCTGCGGGAGGCTGGCTACGGCTTCTGTCGGTGGCCTGTGGATGTGCTCTTCGACGGGCGCGGAAAGATGTACCTCCACACCGGCTGGAAGAAGTTCGCGCGCTTCCACGACCTACAAGCCGGTTGGGTACTCACATTCTCCTACCAAGGCGACGAGGAGATGAGCGTGAAGGTGTTTGACAACACGTATTGCCACCGGCACTACCACGGCGACAACGAAGAGGATGACGATTGAACATGCCGAGTGTTCTTTCTTCACTGCAAAAATGGCACGAAGATTTCTGTATGTTCTCCCTGCACGCACAGGACCAACATGGCTATCATTACCAGTTGGATTTTCCAGTTTAGGTGGCTGATACGCGTACAGCACGCGTCCGTTGGGAACCCCAAGAGGAAGGTGTGATGCGCACAGCGGCAAGTTTTCCCTCAGAAAAAACCAAGGTTTATCGAACCAGGAGGAGCCAAGAAGCACGTTGAAGGTTGATGGCGGCGGGATGTAGTGCGGCGCAACACCAGAGATTCCGGCGCCAACGTGGAACCTGCACAACACAACCAAAGTACTTTGCCCCAACGAAACAGTGAGGTCTGTCAATCTCACCGGCTTGCTTTAACAAAGGATTAGATGTATAGTGTGGATGATGATTGTTTGCGAGAAAACAAGTAGAACAAGTATTGCGAGTAGATTGTATTCGATGTAAAAGAATGGACCGGGGTCCACGAGTTCACTAGAGGTGTCTCTCCCATAAGATAAATAGCATGTTGGGTGAACAAGTTACAGTCGGGCAATTGACAAATAAAGAGAGCATGACAATGCACATACATGATATGATAAATATTGTGAGATTTAATTGGGCATTACGACAAAGTACATAGACCGCTATCCAGGCATGCATCTATGCCTAAAAAGTCCACCTTCGAGGTTATCATCCGAACCCCTTCCAGTATTAAGTTGCAAAACAACGAGACAATTGCATTAAGTATGGTGCGTAATGTAATCAATAACTACATCCTCGGACATAGCATCAATGTTTTATCCCTAGTGGCAACAACACATCCACAACCTTAGAACTTTACGTCACTCTGTCCCGGATTTAATGGAGGCATGAACCCACTATCGAGCATAAATACTCCCTCTTGGAGTTAAGAGTAAAAACTTGGCCGAGAGCCTCTACTAATAACGGAGAGCATGCAAGATCATAAACAACACATAGGTAATAGATTGATAATCAACATAACATAGTATTCTCTATCCATCGGATCCCGACAAACACAACATATAGAATTACGGATAGATGATCTTGATCATGTTAGGCAGCTCACAAGATCCGACAATGAAGCACATGAGGAGAAGACAACCATCTAGCTACTGCTATGGACCCATAGTCCAGGGGTGAACTACTCACTCATCACTCCGGAGGCGACCATGGCGGTGAAGAGTCCTCCGGGAGATGATTCCCCTCTCCGGCGGGGTGCCGGAGGTGATCTCCGAATCCCCCGAGATGGGATTGGCGGCGGCGGCGTCTCGGTAAGGTTTTCCGTATCGTGGCTCTCGGTACCGGGGGTTTCGCGACGAAGGCTTTAAGTAGGCGGAAGGGCAACGCGGGGGCCACACGAGGGCCCCACACGCCGAGGCCGCGCGGCCAAGGCACGGGCCGCGCCGCCCTGTTGTGGCGGCGCCTCGTGGCCCCACTTCCTTTCCCCTCGGTCTTCCGGAAGCTTCGTGCAAAAATAGGACCACGGGCGTTGATTTCGTCCAATTCCGAGAATATTTCCTTTGTAGGATTTACGAAACCAAAAACAGCGAGAAAACAACAAGCGGCTCTTCGGCATCTCGTTAATAGGTTAGTGCCGGAAAATGCATAAATACGACATATAATGTGTATAAAACATGTAGATATCATCAATAATGTGGCATGGAACATAAGAAATTATCGATACGTCAGAGACGTATCAGTGGCTGAGACTGCCTGAGAGTGTTCTTTCTTGGCAGCGGACATACGAAATCTGCTAGGCCAATGTTGGGGGGATGACCCCCGGTATGCCAAAGGCATGCCAAACTAGCCTTGTTTAGGCTTTAGAGGTACCGGTTTAAAGAGTACTCCGGACAATGAAGTTAAGTTTGTGGCTAAGTGAGGCTATACCGGTATCCCATGAGGGGTATACCGGAATAGACTAAGAAGGTACCGGAGTACCGGCACAGGCTACACTGTAGCACGTCGGCAGTCGGGTCAAAGATTCCCTCAAGGACTAGAGGACAAGGATGAGCGAAGCACATCAGCTTTAATCGAAGCTCTGAGGCCAAAGCAGAAGATGACGTAAAAGCTACCGGAGGATGTCACCGTTCCTGATTAAAGGCCTACCGGCGTCACCTGCTGCCAAAGAGGCTTTGTAAAGTAGTTTGTCTAGTCAAAGATGCCATTAGGGTTTCTTCCCCTGTAAGCCACCCTGTCCCATATATAAGGAGAGGGAGCACACCCTTGCGCGGGCTAGATGGTAACCTGGTAGCCTGTAAGACAATTCATCATGCAATAGAGAGATCCTAAGTAGAGGAGTAGTGCATGTACTGTGCTTCTTCAACCTCTGGCCAAGGCCAAGTTCTTCAATAAGATACCGGTATTCCATCCGGATTCCATCCTTGTGTTACCAAAACCCTCCCCTGAATCCTCTAGCGCACATTCGGCCCCAACTCAAGCCATCCCATGTCATCTGTCTGTTCACCACGACGACAGTTGGCGCCCACCGTGGGGCCAGCAGCTGCGCTTGCTGGAGTTCACATTCGGGCGGGCCTCCTCACCATCTCCGGAGAGCGCGTGGTCAGTAGCCTCGTCTACCGCCTGGGCTCGCTGGACTTCATCAACGACAACGCTGGCTGCTTCTTCAACGGCGGTAAGTTCCCCAAGAACGGCCGCGTCATCGAGTTCGGCAGCCACCGCGTCTACTACGGCACTGTCCCGGAGCGCCAATACCTCTCGTCGGTGCTGGTAGCGTCGGACCCGCCAAGATCTGCTCGTGGGCTGCGCAACGGCTGCGCCGCCGGCAGCGTGGAGGTGCTGGTGGTTGGCGCGGCTAACGCCGGCAAGGAGGCTGCGGCGGAAGGCGCTGGACAGACGAAGTCCGCGCGCACGGCCAAGACGCCGACCGAGCGTGACCAGGTGGTTGCGGGTGCATCTACAGCGCCACCGGAGACTCCCCTCCAAGCGGAGATGAGCGTGCTAGCGACGCCCATCGGGCAGAACATCGATCCGGCAGCGGCTCAAGTGGAGCTAGAGGCGCAGCGGCAGAAGCTGCTCTCCGGAGGTGCGGACATCATCAGGGCGCAGCGCGAGCTGAACCTAACCCTACGTGAGTATAACGCTGCCCATGGCTTTGCTTCTGTTAGCGCTCAGCCTGCTAGAGTACCGGAAAACCGGCTTAAAGCTCGCAACCTAGATCAGGATCTGCGTCGGGAGGTTCTTGCCGGAAAAAGTACGTCTGCATCCTTGAGCATCGTAGAAAAACCTAAGTACAGCAGTCTGGATAAAACAATAAAAGCTGCTAGGGCTGCAGTAGAGCCGTGTGACTCGCCTACCGGAGATGCATTAGCAAAGCAACAAGATCGAGTTAGGGAGTTGCTTGACATGATACAGGAACAAAATGCTGAGCAGCTTGCTAGGGTAAACAAAGCAGCAGCGTCAAAATCAGTCGTTCGACAAAGAATGCCAGAAGCAAGTCGCATGGGCAGGCATCGTCCCCCCATCCGGACAGAAGAAGAGAAAAAGAAGTGAATGCGCAGCAAATGACTGTGTATGATCCGGTTCTTGCCGGAAAACAACAAGCTGGGCGACACGAGGCCGGAAGAAAAATCCAAGGGGCAGCTCGTGGCTATGCCGAAAACGGCTATGCCGGAAATGATTATGCCGGTAAAGGTGAAACCGGGCAGAATTATCGCGCAGCAAGAGCAGCTTATGCTGAGGAGGAAATGCCTCCACCGAGGTACCGGCAGGCAAGAGCCGCGGTACCGGAACGTTACGATGAAGCTGATTCCGGAATGGAAAGGATCGGAGCTTACCGGAACCCTTTGGGGGAACGCTTAGGAGAAAGATGCCTGCCAGACCAGGATGCGAGGCACAGGCTGGACAGAGTGCATCTTTCTGAGATAATTGAAGCTGAGGGTCCTCCGGGTCCAAAGTGCTTTGGCCCGCGGATCATGAGAGAAGAGCCACCGGTTCGCAACTTCCAGTTGCCCCGTGACACAAAAACATATGATGGCACCACTAAGCCGGAAGATTAGCTTGCGCACTATGTGACCGCAGTATACGTTGCTAGTGGCGGAGGTATCGCAACCGGTGGAGGAAACCGGCGCTGGACCGTGAGAATCATATCGTCCTTCCTGGTAGGACCGGCACGCATTTGTCTTAACAATTTGCCAAAGGGAAGCATAAACGGCTGGCTGGACTTTGAGGAACTTCAGCAGTACGTACCGAAGGCCAAACAGGCCGCAGCAGCTCGCTCTGTGCCTGCAACGCTCCAATGAAACCGACCGGGATTACCTGACCCGGTGGAACTCCACAAGGAACTCCTATGAAGGAGTGATCGAGGCACAGGCCATTGCTTGGTTTTGCAATGGGTGCAGAGGAGGTTCACCGCTGTGGAAAAAGCTGCAGAGAAACATGCCAACAACTTTGGCTAAGATGATACGTGTGGCAGATAGCTACGCATTGGGAGACCCAATGCAACCGACGGTTCAAGCTGAGCCGGCGCAAACGAACCAACCGCGCCAAGATCAATACCGGGACAACCGGCACAACAAAAGAAGGGAAGATTTTCTGGATCGGAGGTATGGTTCGCAACAAGTGGCCGCGGTGCAGGATAATTCCGGCGCCAGCGGAAGCCAGAGGCAAAAAACCAGATCGCAGCCGTGGGCGGGTCCTAAGAAACAATGGGTTGAAAAGAAACCGTGGCAAAATGATGAGAGGTACACCATGGAATCCGCTACGGATCAGCCGTGCCCGCTGGCACACACCGAATCCGGCGAGACCGGCAAACCATCTGACAAGAGACTGCTCCTGGACCAAGAGGTTAATGGAGAAAGGTGCGATGAAAGATGCAAGGGACTTAATGTCCGGAAGGTTACCACCACCACTGACATAGGCATCCCCAATGGGCCTGCCGAAGAAGGTACCTGGGGTTTACTGAAGGCCCACAGCCCGAGGGATAAGAAGATTCGGAAGCCCAGATATTATTAAGGAAAGCTAGAGTTGTAATAGGAGGCATTATTTGTAATCTTGCGGGAAGGATTAGAAACCCTCCCGGACTCTGTAAACTTGTATGTTACGAAACCCTCGGCTCCACCTCCTATATAAGGGGGAGTCGAGGGACGAAGAAAGGATCGAATCATTGTCCCTCAAACCCTAGCTTTTACTTCGTCGAGTACTTTTCGGCTGAAACCTTCGAGATCTACTTGCCCTCTACATCCAACGAAACCCTAGTCTACTACTTGTAGGCATTGACAAGTTCATACCTTGTCAACTGGCGCCGTCTGTGGGATCTAGAGGCGACAAGGATCTGATCTCGATGGCACGTTCAAGATCGTCGACTTCCTCGATAGCAAGCAACATCATGGACAGAGGTAAACAGATCGAAACTGATCTCGTTGATTTTGTTCCTCACCCGCCCTCCCGTTTGGATGCATATGCGTATTTGGAGGAGCCCATGGAGATGACGTTCGGAAAGTTCCACTTTCGCGTCGAGAAAGAAGGAACGTATCGTCTCGAAGTTCCGATTTCGTCGGGATTATCGACGGTCGATCCCGACTTTTCAAGCTCATCATCATCCATCGAGTCAGGCGATGAGGAGACTTCATCACCACGCTTCATCAGCACCAAGGCAAGCGAGAAACTCGCCAAGATCTTCAGCGACATATCCTTTGAGTCATCCGCGGACTCCTATATAAGCGATGACCCAAGCGACACCGACAGCTTCGACTTCATCGACAAGTCAATCTCTATCGGAAAGGTCTTCACCAATCTTTATGATGGTGTCACCAAACCAAGCAAAGTTCAGTACTCAAAATATCATCAGATCTGCACCATCGGAGAAGCAAGTCGCGATCAGGAGGAAACATCAGAGGCTTTCAACGACTTGGGAAATCCATATGTCGATCCTTCTGACCTAAGGCGAGGTTTGGGCACTAAATATGTCGGGCCTACACCACGTGTTAGAGTCCAACTTCCACAAGCAGCATGGGATAGAGCAGCAAGAGCTATGGATGGTTCTCGAACCAATGGAGACAACCGCTACGGTCGAAGAATTACAGGCCTACCAATATAGGCTCGCTCGAGCTGGAAGGGAATTAGAAAAACAGGACGACTCGATCCGAACGTAAGAAAAGAGGCAGCCTCAGCATCAAGCAGGCGAAGAGCGGAGTTAAGTCGACAATCCGGAACTTCGGGAGATAGCCACAGAGAAGCTCGAAGGAGGGCAAGATCTCGGTTGCAAAATATACCTGAGGCTGAAAGAGAGACTTTAATTCAAAATCTCGATATGTCTTTTATGTCAATCGACACGAGGGGGAATATCATCCCGAAAACACCAGAAGCAGGATACATGGCAACGCAAGCTTTCATCTTAGCATCCAGGCCACCTCCTGGGGACCCGAGAGAAGCGTTGTATAACATGGCCATGGCAGGATGTGGGGCCATGGAAGCAGCATTTGCAGCCACACCTCCCGAAGGATCCGCAAGACAAAATAGCCCGAGACCTACTGTAGCAGTGCAAAATCCACCGGCACCAAGTGGAGTCAGAGATACAGCGGCTCAGACCAGGGTAGATAGAGCGCGACAACGCAGAAGAGAACATCGGTAGTCACCAGAAGTCGCTGAAGAAGATATGTGTGGACTCCCGTGTTTTACGCGACGGGTCCGGAAAACTCGAGTCCCCTGAGGATTCAAGTTACCTGATAGTTTCAAGAAATTTGATGGCCTAAGAGATCCCGAGGATTGGCTAGTCGATTACCTCGAGACGGTAAAGCTGATAGGTGGGACTAGAGCAACAGCCATGCAGAGCATTCAGATACACCTGAGTGGAGCCGCAAGATCTTGGATAAAAAAGCTTCCTCCAGGTTCTATCGACAGCTGGGATAGCTTTGAGGATGTGTTTGTCAAAAACTTCCGATCAACCTGCAAAAAGCCGGCGACACTAGAGGAATTGAGATCATGTCGACAAAAGCATGATGAATCAATGAGGAAGTACATTCAAAGGTGGAACATCATTAAAAACTCGGCAGAGAATATATCTGACGAGAGAGCGATAGATGCGTTCGTAGCAGGAGTTCGACGAGGTGATTTTGTGGAGGACTTGGGAAGAACCAACCCAAGGACAGTATCGGCATTAATGGAAATAGCAAACAGATGGGCAGATGGCGAGGATGTCGTGCATAATAAACGACATAGGTCACCAGAGGAGGACAGCAGTCGAAATTTTCAAAATAGATGACGATTTTCTCGACAATTTGCGAGTTATGATGCACCTGGCCAAATCTCGGCTGGATTTCGAGCAAGCGCTGGAGGAAACAGTAGAGATGATTATCAAAGGAGCAACGAGCAGCGAGGCGACAATAGAGATGACTCCCGAAATAATAGGCCAAATAATGGACCTAGGTTTCAGAGACCTTTTGTGTCCCCTGAGGAGATGATGAACGGGCCATGCCAAATGCACTTCTATGTCGACAACAATGGAAAGAGACAGTCAGGACACCTGCAAAAGGATTGCCGAAATTTTCAGGCAATGTTAAGGTGGGTAGGGCACGCCAATGCCCACGCGACAAATAGAAATCCGCAAGGGCCCAGGAGTGAGATTCACTTGCCACCTCCTCCCGCAATTACGGACGAAAATCGACATCAGCTCAGAATAGCGGCAGCACCAGCACCACCACCTTACGTTGATCCCAACTCTCATGGAGCGGTCTCGATGATTCAAAAAGGCAGGCCATCTAATAGAGCTCAGAAAGTAATCTCGCGACAGGTGTTTATGGCAGAGAAGATGCCTCCACCAACGGTTGAGTACCTCAATTGGTCAGGGCAAGATATTGGCTTCACGATAGCGGACCATCCGCAGCAAGTTCCTCGACCAGGGCAGTCAGCACTTATCTTACCAGCAGTAATCGCGGGATTCGACGTATCGCGAGTATTCATAGACGGCGGCAGCAGCCTAAACCTTATGTACGCAGATACGCTAAGGAAGATGAACATCTCCCTAGCAAATTTGAAGCCAACTGATACGCGTTTTCATGGAATTACGCCAGAGAAGCCAAGTTATCCGTTGGGGAAGATCAATCTCGACGTTCAGTTTGGAACCCGAGAAAATTACAGGATAGAGAAGCTGGAGTTCGAAGTCGTGGATTTCCCGTCACAGTATCACGCCTTGTTGGGACGGCCAGCATATGCCGGTTTATGGCAGTACCACATTATACATACTTGTTGTGGAGGTTACCCGGACCTAAGGGACCAATCACGATCAAAGGAAGCTTCGCACTAGCCGATAAATGTGATAAGGATTTTCATCGACTATCGAAACTTTCGGGATGCAAGCAGAATACATGGAGTCAAGGCTTACGACCGATTATGATGTGCTACCGGATGTGGGGAGGCCTAATAAAGAGCCAACCTTTAACACCGCAAAGGATTCCAAGGAGGTGCAGATTCACCCGACAGATCCAAAGAAGACGACGTCCATCGCAACAAACATAGACCTCGCATAGGAAAGCGCGCTCGTCGAGTTCCTCCGTGAGCACTGGAAAATCTTCGCATGGTGTCCAGCTGACATGCCAGGAGTACCCAGGGAACTTGCCGAGCACCACCTAAACTTGGATCCACTTGCGAGACAAATAAAGCAACCTTTGCGGCGTTTTTCGGAGCCAAACCGCAAAGCTATGCTGTCAGAGATTGATCGACTAAGAGAAGCTGGTTTCATCAAGGAGCTGCATACAGAGGCCACGTGGGTCGCAAACCTAGTGTTGGTCCCGAAGAAAAACATTAAAGTCCTTCGCATGTGTGTCGACTTTACGTGTCTCAACAAACATTGTCCAAAGGATCACTTTCCCCTCCCGAGGATCGATCAAATCATCGACTCCACGGCAGGATGTGAACGTCTTTCCTTTCTGGATGCTTATTCTGGTTATAACCAGATCAGATTGAAAGAAGAGGATGAGGTTAAAACAGCGTTCATCACACCTTATGGCGTGTTTTGCTATCGAACAATGCCTTTTGGTCTGAAAAACGCGGGAGCAACATATCAGCGGATGATGCAGAAATGTTTAGCAACACAGATTGGGAAAAATGTACAAGTGTACATCGACGATGTCGTCATAACATCAAGAAAGGGGGCAACATTGATCGAGGACTTGAAGGGAACTTTTGACAATCTCGACAAATTTTGTCTCAATTTGAATCCGACAAAATGTTCTTTCGGCGTCCCTGCAGGAGAACTTCTCGGGTTCTTAGTTTCAGCAAGAGGGATCGAAGCAAATCCCGAAAAAATACAAGCTATCGTAACAATGAGGAAGCCAACAAAGTTGAAAGAAGTACAACAGCTAACTGGGCGAGTCGCAGCTTTAACCAGATTCGTCGCCAGGCTGGGAGAAAAGGCGTTACCATTCTACGCCTTAATCAAACAAGGAGATAAGTTCCAGTGGAATGAAGAAGCAGATAGAGCTTTCGAAGATCTTAAACGCGTAATTTCAACACCACCAATCTTGGTGGTGCCAAAAGAGAAGGAACCCCTCCTGCTATACATTGTGGCTACACCTCAGGTGGTCAGCACGACACTAGTTGTCGAAAGAGAGTGATACGTCTCCGACGTATCGATAATTTCTTATGTTCTATGCCATATTATTGATGATACCTACATGTTTTATGCACACTTTATGTCAAATTCGTGCATTTTCTGGAACTAACCTATTAACAAGATGCCGAAGTGCCAGTTCTCGTTTCGCTGTTTTTGGTTTCGGAAATCCTAGTAACGAAATATTCTCGGAATTGGACGAAACGAAGACCCGAGGGCCTATTTTGCCACGAACCTTCCGGAAGACCGAAGAGCATACGAAGTGGGGCCACGAGGTGGCGACACCACATGGCGGCGCGGCCAAGGGGGCCGCGCCGCCCATGGTGTGGGCCCCTCGTTAGCCCCCCGACTCTGCCTCTTCCGCCTGCTTAAAGCCTCCATCGCGAAACCCCCGATGCGAAAAACCACGATACGGAAAACCTTACCGAGACGCCGCCGCCGCCGATCCCATCTCTGGGGGATTACGGAGATCTCCTCCGGCACCCTGCCGGAGAGGGATTCATCTCCCGGAGGACTCTACACCGCCATGGTCGCCTCCGGAGTTATGAGTGAGTAGTTCACCCCTGGACTATGGGTCCATAGCATTAGCTAGATGGTTGTCTTCTCCTCATTGTGCTTCATTGTTGGATCTTGTGAGCTGCCTAACATGATCAAGATCATCTATCCGTAATACTCTATGTTGTGTTTGTCGGGATCCGATGGATAGAGAATACCATGTTATGTTAATTATCAAGTTATTACATATGTGTTGTTTATGATCTTGCATGCTCTCCGTTACTAGTAGAGGCTCGGCCAAGTTTTTGCTTTTAACTCCAAGAGGGAGTATTTATGCTTGATAGTGGGTTCATGCCCGCATTGACACTCCGGGACGATGACAGTAAAGTTCTAAGGTTGTGTTGTCATGCTGCCACTAGGGATAAAACATTGGCGCTATGTCCGAGGATGTAGTTGTTGATTACATTACGCACCATACTTAATGCAATTGTCTCGTTGCTTTGCAACTTAATACTGGAAGGGGTTCGGACGATAACCTGAAGGTGGACTTTTTAGGCATAGATGCAGTTGGATGGCGGTCTATGTACTTTGTCGTAATGCCCAATTAAATCTCACTATACTTATCATGCCATGTATGTGCATTGTTATGCCCTCTCTATTTGTCAATTGCCCGATCGTAATTTGTTCACCCAACATGCTTTTATCTTATGGGAGAGACACCTCTAGTGAACTGTGGACCCCGGTCCATTCTTTTAATACTCGAAATACAAAT